>NW_026867521.1:473880-590912 GCF_020745735.1 Hemiscyllium ocellatum
ATAGAGAACAGCAGTCCCTGTGTATATTATAGTGAACAGCAGTCCCTGTGTGTATTATAGTGAACAGCAGTCCCTGTGTATATTATAGTGAACAGCAGTCCCTGTGTGTATTTAGTGAACAGCAGTCCCTGTGTATATTATAGTGAACAGCAGTCCCTGTGTATATTATAGTGAACAGCAGTCCCTGTGTATATTATAGTGAACAGCAGTCCCTGTGTATATTATAGTGAACAGCAGTCCCTGTGTGTATTATAGTGAACAGGAGTCCCTGTGTGTATTATAGTGATCAGCAGTCCCTGTGTATATTATAGTGAACAGCAGTCCTGTGTGTATTATAGGGAACAGCAGTCCCTGTGTATATTATAGTGAACAGCAGTCCCTGTGTGTATTATAGGGAACAGCAGTCCCTGTGTATATTATAGTGAACAGCAGTCCTGTGTGTATTATAGTGAACAGCAGTCCCTGTGTTATTATAGTGAACAGCAGTCCCTGTGTGTATTATAGTGAACAGCAGTCCCTGTGTATATTATAGTGAACAGCAGTCCCTGTGTATATTATATGAACAGCAGTCCCTGTGTATATTATAGAGAACAGCAGTCCCTGTGTATATTATAGTGAACAGCAGTCCCTGTGTATATTATAGTGAACAGCAGTCCCTGTGTATATTATAGTGAACAGCAGTCCCTGTGTGTATTATAGTGAACAGCAGTCCCTGTGTATATTATAGAGAACAGCAGTCCCTGTGTGTATTATAGGGAACAGCAGTCCCTGTGTATATTATAGTGAACAGCAGTCCCTGTGTGTATTATAGGAACAGCAGTCCCTGTGTGTATTATAGTGAACAGCAGTCCCTGTGTGTATTATAGTGAACAGCAGTCCCTGTGTATATTATAGTGAACAGCAGTCCCTGTGTGTATTATGGGAACAGCAGTCCCTGTGTATATTATAGTGAACAGCAGTCCCTGTGTGTATTATAGAGAACAGCAGTCCCTGTGTATATTATAGTGAACAGCAGTCCCTGTGTATATTATAGAGAACAGCAGTCCCTGTGTATATTATAGTGAACAGCAGTCCCTGTGTATATTATAGTGAACAGCAGTCCCTGTGTGTATTATAGGAACAGCAGTCCCTGTGTATATTATAGTGAACAGCAGTCCTGTGTGTATTATAGTGAACAGCAGTCCCTGTGTGTATTATAGTGAACAGCAGTCCCTGTGTATATTATAGTGAACAGCAGTCCCTGTGTGTATTATAGAACAGCAGTCCCTGTGTATAATATAGTGAACAGCAGTCCCTGTGTGTAGTATAGTGGACAGCAGTCCCTGTGTATATTATAGAGAACAGCAGTCCCTGTGTTATTATAGTGAACAGCAGTCCCTGTGTATATTATAGTGAACAGCAGTCCCTGTGTATATTATAGTGAACAGCAGTCCCTGTGTGTATTATAGAGAACAGCAGTCCCTGTGTATATTATAGGGAACAGCAGTCCTGTGTATATTATAGTGAACAGCAGTCCCTGTGTGTATTATAGAGAACAGCAGTCCCTGTGTATATTATAGTGAACAGCAGTCCCTGTGTATATTATAGTGAACAGCAGTCCCTGTGTGTATTACAGTGAACAGCAGTCCATGTGTATATTATAGTGAACAGCAGTCCCTATGAATATTATGGAGAACAGCAGTCCCAGTGTGTATTATAGAGAACAGCAGTCTCTGTGTATATTATAGTGAACAGCAGTCCCTGTGTATGTTACAGTGAACAGCAGTCCCTGTGTATATTATAGTGAACAGCAGTCCCTGTGTGTATTAAGTGAACAGCAGTCCCTGTGTGTATTATAGAGAACAGCAGTCCTTGTGTGTATTATAGTGAACAGCAGTCCCTGTGTGTATTATAGAGAACAGCAGTCCCTGTGTATATTATAGTGAACAGCAGTCCCTGTGTGTATTTTAGAGAACAGCAGTCCCTGTGTATATTATAGTGAACAGCAGTCCCTGTGTATATTATAGAGAACAGCAGTCCCTGTGTAATTATAGTGAACAGCAGTCCCTGTGTATATTATAGTGAACAGCAGTCCCTGTGTATATTATAGTGAACAGCAGTCCCTGTGCATATTATAGTGAACAGCAGTCCCTGTGTATATTATAGAGAACAGCAGTCCCTGTGTGTATTATAGAGAACAGCAGTCCCTGTGTGTATTATAGTAAACAGCAGTCCCTGTGTATATTATAGTGAACTGCAGTCCCTGTGTATATTATAGGAACAGCAGTCCCTGTGTATATTATAGAGAACTGCAGTCCCTGTGTGTATTATAGAGAACAGCAGTCCCTGTGTATATTATAGTGAACAGCAGTCCCTGTGTGTATTATAGTGAACAGCAGTCCCTGTGTATATTATAGTGAACAGCAGTCCCTGTGTGTATTATAGAGAACAGCAGTCCCTGTGTGTATTATAGTGAACAGCAGTCCCTGTGTATATTATAGTGAACAGCAGTCCCTGTGTGTATTATAGTGAACAGCAGTCCCTGTGTATATTATAGTGAACAGCAGTCCCTGTGTATATTATAGTGAACAGCAGTCCCTGTGTATATTATAGTGAACAGCAGTCCCTGTGTTATTATAGTGAACAGCAGTCCCTGTGTGTATTATAGTGAACAGCAGTCCTGTGTATATTATAGTGAACAGCAGTCCCTGTGTATATTATAGTGAACAGCAGTCCCTGTGTACATTATAGTGAACAGCAGTCCCTGTGCATATTATAGAGAACAGCAGTCCCTGTGTATATTATAGTGAACAGCAGTCCCTGTGTATGTTATAGGGAACAGCAGTCCCTGTGTATATTATAGTGAACAGCAGTCCCTGTGTGTATTATAGAGAACAGCAGTCCCTGTGTATATTATAGTGAACAGCAGTCCCTGTGTATATTATAGTGAACAGCAGTCCCTGTGTGTATTATAGTGAACAGCAGTCCCTGTGTATATTATAGTGAACAGCAGTCCCTGTGTGTATTATAGGAACAGCAGTCCCTGTGTGTATTATAGGAACAGCAGTCCCTGTGTATATTATAGTGAACAGCAGTCCCTGTGTGTATTATAGGAACAGCAGTCCCTGTGTATATTATAGTGAACAGCAGTCCCTGTGTGTATTATAGGAACAGCAGTCCCTGTGTATATTATAGTGAACAGCAGTCCCTGTGTGTATTATAGTGAACAGCAGTCCCTGTGTATATTATAGTGAACAGCAGTCCCTGTGTGTATTATAGGTGAACAGCAGTCCCTGTGTATATTATAGAGAACAGCAGTCCCTGTGTATATTATAGTGAACAGCAGTCCCTGTGTATATTATAGTGAACAGCAGTCCCTGTGTATGTTATAGAGAACAGCAGTCCCTGTGTAATTATAGTGAACAGCAGTCCCTGTGTATATTATAGTGAACAGCAGTCCCTGTGTATATTATAGTGAACAGCAGTCCCTGTGTGTATTATAGGAACAGCAGTCCCTGTGTATATTATAGAGAACAGCAGTCCCTGTGTGTATTATAGGGAACAGCAGTCCCTGTGTATATTATAGTGAACAGCAGTCCCTGTGTGTATTATAGGAACAGCAGTCCCTGTGTATATTATAGTGAACAGCAGTCCCTGTGTATATTATTGTGAACAGCAGTCCCTGTGTATATTATAGTGAACAGCAGTCCCTGTGTGTATTACAGGGAACAGCAGTCCCTGTGTATATTATAGTGAACAGCAGTCCCTGTGTGTATTATAGGAACAGCAGTCCCTGTGTATATTATAGAGAACAGCAGTCCCTGTGTTATTATAGAGAACAGCAGTCCCTGTGTATATCATAGTGAACAGCAGTCCCTGTGTATATTATAGTGAACAGCAGTCCCTGTGTGTATTATTGTGAACAGCAGTCCCTGTGTATATTATAGTGAACAGCAGTCCCTGTGTGTATTATAGTGAACAGCAGTCCCTGTGTGTATTATTGTGAACAGCAGTCCCTGTGTATATTATAGTGAACAGCAGTCCCTGTGTGTATTATTGGGAACAGCAGTCCCTGTGTATATTATAGTGAACAGCAGTCCCTGTGTGTATTATAGGAACAGCAGTCCCTGTGTATATTATAGAGAACAGCAGTCCCTGTGTTTATTATAGAGAACAGCAGTCCCTGTGCATATTATAGTGAACAGCAGTCCCTGTGTATATTATAGTGAACAGCAGTCCCTGTGTGTATTATTGTGAACAGCAGTCCCTGTGTATGTTATAGGGAACAGCAGTCCTGTGTATATTATAGTGAACAGCAGCCCTGTGTGTATTATAGAGAACAGCATTCCCTGTGTATATTATAGTGAACAGCAGTCCCTGTGTATATTATAGTGAACAGCAGTCCCTGTGTGTATTACAGTGAACAGCAGTCCATGTGTATATTATAGTGAACAGCAGTCCCTGTGAATATTATAGAGAACAGCAGTCCCAGTGTGTATTATAGAGAACAGCAGTCTCTGTGTATATTATAGTGAACAGCAGTCCCTGTGTATGTTATAGTGAACAGCAGTCCCTGTGTATATTATAGAGAACAGCAGTCCCTGTGTGTATTATAGTGAACAGCAGTCCCTGTGTGTATTATAGAGAACAGCAGTCGCTGTGTATATTATAGTGAACAGCAGTCCCTGTGTGTATTATAGAGAACAGAAGTCCCTGTGTATATTATAGTGAACAGTAGTCCCTGTGTGTATTTTAGAGAATAGCAGTCCCTGTGTATATTATAGTGAACAGCAGTCCCTGTGTATATTATAAGAACAGCAGTCCCTGTGTATATTATAGTGAACAGCAGTCCCTGTGTATATTATAGTGAACAGCAGTCCCTTGTGTATATTATAGTGAACAGCAGTCTCTGTGTATATTATGGAGACAGCAGTCCCTGTGTGTATTTAGAGAACAGCAGTCCCTGTGTGTATTATAGTAAACAGCAGTCCCTGTGTATATTGTAGTGAACAGCAGTACCTGTGTATGTTAAAGGGAACAGCAGTCCCTGTGTATATTATAGAGAACTGCAGTCCCTGTGTGTATTATAGAGAACAGCTGTCCCTGTGTATATTATAGTGAACAGCAGTCCCTGTGTGTATTATAGAGAACAGCAGTCCCTGTGTATATTATAGTGAACAGCAGTCACTGTGTGTATTATAGAGAACAGCAGTCCCTGTGTGTATTATAGTGAACAGCAGTCCCTGTGTGTATTATAGTGAACAGCAGTCCCTGTGTGTATTATAGTGAACAGCAGTCTCTGTGTATATTATAGTGAACAGCAGTCCCTGTGTATATTATAGTGAACAGCAGTCCTTGTGTATATTATAGTGAACAGCAGTCCCGTGTATATTATAGTGAACAGCAGTCCCTGTGTACATTATTGTGGACAGCAGTCCCTGTGAATATTATAGTGAACAGCAGTCCCTGTGTATATTATAGTGAACAGCAGTCCCTGTGTATATTATAGTGAACAGCAGTCCCTGTGTACATTATAGTGAACAGCAGTCCCTGTGTATATTATAGAGAACAGCAGTCCCTGTGTATATTATAGAGAATAGCAGTCCCTGTCTGTATTACAGTGAACAGCAGTCCATGTGTATATTATAGTGAACAGCAGTCCCTGTGAATATTATGGAGAACAGCAGTCCCTGTGTGTATTATAGAGAACAGCAGTCTCTGTGTATATTATAGTGAACAGCAGTCCCTGTGTATGTTACAGTGAACAGCAGTCCCTGTGTATATTATAGAGAACAGCAGTCCCTGTGTGTATTATAGTGAACAGCAGTCCCTGTGTGTATTATAGAGAACAGCAGTCCCTGTGTGTATTATAGCGAACAGCAGTCCCTGTGTATATTATAGTGAACAGCAGTCCCTGTGTGTATTATAGGAACAGCAGTCCCTGTGTATATTATAGTGAACAGCAGTCCCTGTCTGTATTATAGTGAACAGCAGTCCCTGTGTGTATTATAGTGAACAGCAGTCCCTGTGTATATTATAGAGAACAGCAGTCCCTGTGTGTATTATAGTGAACAGCAGTCTCTGTGTATATTATAGTGAACAGCAGTCCTTGTGCATATTATAGTGAACAGCAGTCTCTGTGTATATTATGGAGAACAGCAGTCCCTGTGTGTATTTTCGAGAACACCAGTCCCTGTGCGTATTATAGTAAACAGCAGTCCCTGTGTATTTTATAGTGAACTGCAGGACCTGTGTATGTTATAGGGACAGCAGTCCCTGTGTATATTATAGAGATCAGCAGTCCCTGTGTGTATTATAGTGAACAGCAGTCCCTGTGTATATTACAGTGAACAGCAGTCCCTGTGTATATTATAGTGAACAGCAGTCCCTGTGCATATTATAGTGAACAGCAGTCTCTGTGTATATTACAGTGAACAGCAGTCCCTGTGCATATTATAGTGAACAGCAGTCCCTGTGTATATTATAGTGAACAGCAGTCCCTGTGTGTATTATAGAGAACAGCAGTCCCTGTGTATGTTATAGTGAACAGCAGTCCTGTGTATATTATAGTGAACAGCAGTCCCTGTGTGTATTATAGAGAACAGCAGTCCCTGTGTATATATAGTGAACAGCAGTCCCTGTGTATATTATAGTGAACAGCAGTCCCTGTGTGTATTATAGTGAACAGCAGTCCCTGTGTATATTATAGTGAACAGCAGTCCCTGTGAATATTATAGAGAACAGCAGTCCCTGTGTGTATTATGGAGAACAGCAGTCCCTGTGTATATTATAGTGAACAGCAGTCCCTGTGTATGTTATAGTGAACAGCAGTCCCTGTGTATATTATAGAGAACAGCAGTCCCTGTGTGTATTATAGTGAACAGCAGTCCCTGTGTGTATATAGTGAACAGCAGTCCCTGTGTATATTATAGTGAACAGCAGTCCCTGTGTGTATTATAGAGAACAGCAGTCCCTGTGTATATTATAGTGAACAGCAGTCCCTGTGTGTATTTAGAGAACAGCAGTCCTGTGTATATTATAGTGAACAGCAGTCCCTGTGTATATTATAGAGAACAGCAGTCCCTGTGTATATTATAGTGAACAGCAGTCCCTGTGTATATTATAGTGAACAGCAGTCCCTGTGTATATTATAGTGAACAGCAGTCTCTGTGTATATTATAGAGCAGCAGTCCCTGTGTGTATTATAGAGAACAGCAGTCCCTGTGTAATTATAGTGAACAGCAGTCCCTGTGTATATTATAGTGAACAGCAGTCCTTGTGTATTATAGTGAACAGCAGTCCCTGTGTATATTATAGTGAACAGCAGTCCCTGTGTATATTATAGTGAACAGCAGTCCCTGTGTATATTATAGTGAACAGCAGTCCCTGTGTATATTATAGTGAACAGCAGTCCCTGTGTGTATTATAGAGAACAGCAGTCCCTGTGTATGTTATAGTGAACAGCAGTCCCTGTGTATATTATAGTGAACAGCAGTCCCTGTGTGTATTATAGAGAACAGCAGTCCCTGTGTATATTATAGTGAACAGTAGTCCCTGTGTGTATTTTAGAGAATAGCAGTCCCTGTGTATATTATAGTGAACAGCAGTCCCTGTGTATATTATAGAGAACAGCAGTCTCTGTGTATATTATAGTGAACAGCAGTCCCTGTGTATATTATAGTGAACAGCAGTCCTTGTGCATATTATAGTGAACAGCAGTCCCTGGGTATATTATAGAGAACAGCAGTCCCTGTGTGTATTATCGAGAACAGCAGTCCCTGTGTGTATTATAGTGAACAGCAGTCCCTGTGTATATTATAGTGAACTGCAGTACCTGTGTATATTATAGTGAACAGCAGTCCTGTGTATATTATAGTGAACAGCAGTCCCTGTGTGTATTATAGAGAACAGCAGTCCCTGTGTATATTATAGTGAACAGCAGTCCCTGTGTGTATTATGGTGAACAGCAGTCCCTGTGTATATTATAGTGAACAGCAGTCCCTGTGTGTATTATAGAGAACAGCTGTCCCTGTGTATATTATAGTGAACAGCAGTCCCTGTGTGTATTATAGAGAACAGCAGTCCCTGTGTATATTATAGTGAACAGCAGTCCTGTGTATATTATGGAGAACAGCAGTCCCTGTGTGTATTTTAGAGAACAGCAGTCCCTGTGTGTATTATAGTAAACAGCAGTCCTGTGTATATTATAGTGAACAGCAGTCCCTGTGTATATTATAGGGACAGCAGTCCCTGTGTATATTATAGAGAACAGCAGTCCCTGTGTGTATTATAGTGAACAGCAGTCTCTGTGTATATTACAGTGAACAGCAGTCCCTGTGTATATTATAGTGAACAGCAGTCCTTGTGTATATTATAGTGAACAGCAGTCCCTGTGATATTATAGTGAACAGCAGTCCCTGTGTATATTATAGTGAACAGCAGTCCCTGTGTATATTATAGTGAACAGCAGTCCCTGTGTGTATTATAGAGAACAGCAGTCCCTGTGTATTATAGTGAACAGCAGTCCTGTGTATATTATAGTGAACAGCAGCCCTGTGTGTATTATAGAGAACAGCAGTCCCTGTGTATATTCTAGTGAACAGCAGTCCCTGTGTATATTATAGTGAACAGCAGTCCCTGTGTGTATTACAGTGAACAGCAGTCCATGTGTATATTATAGTGAACCGCAGTCCCTGTGTATATTATGGAGAACAGCAGTCCCTGTGTGTATTATAGAACAGCAGTCCCTGTGTATATTATAGTGAACAGCAGTCCCTGTGTATATTATAGTGAACAGCAGTCCCTGTGTATATTATAGTGAACAGCAGTCCCTGTGTATTATAGTGAACAGCAGTCCCTGTGTGTATTATAGAGAACAGCAGTCCCTGTGTATATTATAGTGAACAGCAGTCCCTGTGTGTATTATAGAGAACAGCAGTCCCTGTGTATATTACAGTGAACAGCAGTCCCTGTGTATATTATGGAGAACAGCAGTCCCTGTGTGTATTTTAGAGAACATCAGTCCCTGTGTGTATTATAGTAAACAGCAGTCCCTGTGTATTTTATAGTGAACAGCAGTCCCTGTGTATATTATAGGAACAGCAGTCCCTGTGTATATTATAGAACAGCAGTCCCTGTGTGTATTATAGTGAACAGCAGTCTCTGTGTATATTATAGTGAACAGCAGTCCCTGTGTATATTATAGTGAACAGCAGTCCCTGTGTATATTATAGTGAACAGCAGTCCCTGTGTATATTATAGTGAACAGCAGTCCCTGTGTATATTATAGTGAACAGCAGTCCCTGTGTATATTATAGTGAACAGCAGTCCCTGTGTGTATTATTGAGAACAGCAGTCCCTGTGTATGTTATAGTGAACAGCAGTCCCTGTGTATATTATAGTGAACAGCAGTCCCTGTGTGTATTATAGAGAACAGCATTCCCTGTGTATATTCTAGTGAACAGCAGTCCCTGTGTATATTATAGTGAACAGCAGTCCCTGTGTGTATTACAGTGAACAGCAGTCCATGTGTATATTATAGTGAACCGCAGTCCCTGTGAATATTATGGAGAACAGCAGTCCCAGTGTGTATTATAGAGAACAGCAGTCCCTGTGTATATTATAGTGAACAGCAGTCCCTGTGTATATTATAGTGAACAGCAGTCCCTGTGTATATTATAGAGAACAGCAGTCCCTGTGTATTATAGTGAACAGCAGACCCTGTGTGTATTATAGAGAACAGCAGTCCCTGTGTATATTATAGTGAACAGCAGTCCCTGTGTGTATTATAGAGAACAGCAGTCCCTGTGTATATTATAGTGAACAGTAGTCCCTGTGTGTATTTTAGAGAATAGCAGTCCCTGTGTATATTATAGTGAACAGCAGTCCCTGTGTATATTATAGAGAACAGCAGTCCTGTGTATATTATAGTGAACAGCAGTCCCTGTGTATATTATAGTGAACAGCAGTCCCTGTGCATATTATAGTGAACAGCAGTCCCTGTGTATATTATAGAACAGCAGTCCCTGTGTATATTATCGAGAACAGCAGTCCCTGTGTGTATTATAGTAAACAGCAGTCCCTGTGTATATTATAGTGAACTGCAGTCCCTGTGTATATTATAGTGAACAGCAGTCCCTGTGTATATTATAGTGAACAGCAGTCCCTGTGTGTATTATAGAGAACAGCAGTCCCTGTGTATATTATAGTGAACAGCAGTCCCTGTGTGTATTATAGAGAACAGCAGTCCCTGTGTATATTATAGTGAACAGCAGTCCCTGTGTGTATTATAGAGAACAGCAGTCCCTGTGTATATTATAGTGAACAGCAGTCCCTGTGTGTATTATAGTGAACAGCAGTCCCTGTGTATATTATAGTGAACAGCAGTCCCTGTGTGTATTATAGAGAACAGCAGTCCCTGTGTGTATTATAGTGAACAGCAGTCCCTGTGTGTATTATAGTGAACAGCAGTCCCTGTGTATATTATAGTGAACAGCAGTCCCTGTGTATATTATAGTGAACAGCAGTCCCTGTGATATTATAGTGAACAGCAGTCTCTGTGTATATTATAGTGAACAGCAGTCCCTGTGTATATTATTGTGAACAGCAGTCCCTGTGTGTATTATAGTGAACAGCAGTCCCTGTGTATATTATAGTGAACAGCAGTCCCTGTGTATATTATAGTGAACAGCAGTCCCTGTGTAATTATAGTGAACAGCAGTCCCTGTGTATATTATAGTGAACAGCAGTCCCTGTGTATATTATAGTGAACAGCTGTCCCTGTGTGTATTATAGTGAACAGCAGTCCCTGTGTATATTATAGTGAACAGCAGTCCCTGTGTATATTATGGAGAACAGCAGTCCCTGTGTATTATAGTGAACAGCAGTCCCTGTGTATATTATAGTGAACAGCAGTCCCTGTGTAATTTAGTGAACAGCAGTCCCTGTGTATATTATAGAGAACAGCAGTCCCTGTGTGTATTATAGTGAACAGCAGTCCCTGTGTGTATTATAGAGAACAGCAGTCCCTGTGTATATTATAGTGAACAGCAGTCCCTGTGCGTATTATAGTGAACAGCAGTCCCTGTGTATATTATAGTGAACAGCAGTCCCTGTGTGTATTATAGAGAACAGCAGTCCCTGTGTATATTATAGTGAACAGCAGTCCCTGTGTTATTATAGTGAACAGCAGTCCCTTGTGTATTATAGTGAACAGCAGTCCCTGTGTATATTATAGAGAACAGCAGTCCCTGTGTGTATTATAGTGAACAGCAGTCCCTGTGTATATTATAGTGAACAGCAGTCCTTGTGCATATTATAGTGAACAGCAGTCCCTGTGTATATTATGGAGAACAGCAGTCCCTGTGTGTATTATCGAGAACAGCAGTCCCTGTGTGTATTATAGTAAACAGCAGTCCCTGTGTATATTATAGTGAACAGCAGTCCCTGTGTATTTATAGTGAACAGCAGTCCCTGTGTATATTATAGAGAACTGCAGTCCCTGTGTGTATTATAGTGAACAGCAGTCCCTGTGTATATTATAGTGAACAGAAGTCCCTGTGTATATTATAGTGAACAGCAGTCCTTGTGTATATTATAGTGAACAGCAGTCCCTGTGTATATTATAGTGAACAGCAGTCCCTGTGTACATTATAGTGAACAGCAGTCCCTGTGTGTATTATAGTGAACAGCAGTCCTGTGTGTATTATAGAGAACAGCAGTCCCTGTGTATATTATAGTGAACAGCAGTCCCTGTGTGTATTATAGAGAACAGCAGTCCCTGTGTGTATTATAGTGAACAGCAGTCCCTGTGTATATTATAGTGAACAGCAGTCCCTGTGTAATTATAGTGAACAGCAGTCCCGGTGTATATTATAGTGAACAGCAGTCCTTGTGTATATTATAGTGAACAGCAGTCCTGTGTGTATTATAGTGAACAGCAGTCCCTGTGTATATTATTGTGAACAGCAGTCCCTGTGTGTATTATAGTGAACAGCAGTCCCTGTGTATATTATAGTGAACAGCAGTCCCTGTGTGTATTATAGAGAACAGCAGTCCCTGTGTATATTATAGTGAACAGCAGTCCCTGTCTGTATTATAGTGAACAGCAGTCCCTGTGTATATTATAGTGAACAGCAGTCCCTGTGTATATTATAGAGAACAGCAGTCCCCGTGTGTATTATAGTGAACAGCAGTCCCTGTGTATATTATAGTGAACAGCAGTCCTTGTGTATATTATAGTGAACAGCAGTCCCTGTGTATATTATGGAGACAGCAGTCCCTGTGTGTATTATCGTGAACAGCAGTCCCTGTGTGTATTATAGTAAACAGCAGTCCCTGTGTATATTATAGTGAACAGCAGTACCTGTGTGTATTATAGGGAACAGCAGTCCCTGTGTATATTATAGAGAACTGCAGTCCCTGTGTGTATTATAGAGAACAGCAGTCACTGTGAATATTATAGTGAACAGCAGTCCCTGTGTGTATTATAGAGAACAGCAGTCGCTGTGTATATTATAGTGAACAGCAGTCCCTGTGTGTATTATAGAGAACAGCAGTCCTGTGTATATTATAGTGAACAGTAGTCCCTGTCTGTATTTTCGAGAATAGCAGTCGCTGTGTATATTATAGTGAACAGCAGTCCCTGTGTATATTATAGAGAACAGCAGTCTCTGTGTATATTATAGTGAACAGCAGTCCCTGTGTATATTATAGTGAACAGCAGTCCTTGTGTATTATAGTGAACAGCAGTCTCTGGGTATATTATGGAGAGCAGCAGTCCCTGTGTGTATTTTCGAGAACAGCAGTCCCTGTGTGTATTATAGTAAACAGCAGTCCCTGTGTATATTGTAGTGAACTGCAGTACCTGTGTATGTTATAGGGAACAGCAGTCCCTGTGTATATTATAGAGAACTGCAGTCCCTGTGTGTATTATAGAGAACAGCAGTCCCTGTGTATATTATAGTGAACAGCAGTCCCTGTGTGTATTATGGAGAACAGCAGTCCCTGTGTATATTACAGTGAACAGCAGTCCCTGTGTGTATTATAGAGAACAGCTGTCCCTGTGTATATTATAGTGAACAGCAGTCCCTGTGTGTATTATAGAGAACAGCAGTCCCTGTGTATATTACAGTGAACAGCAGTCACTGTGTGTATTATAGAGAACAGCAGTCCCTGTGTGAATTATAGTGAACAGCAGTCCCTGTGTATATTATAGTGAACAGCAGTCCCTGTGTGTATTATAGTGAACAGCAGTCTCTGTGTATATTATAGTGAACAGCAGTCCCTGTGTATATTATAGTGAACAGCAGTCCTTGTTCATATTATAGTGAACAGCAGTCTCTGTGTATATTATAGTGAACAGTAGTCCCTGTGTACATTATTGTGGACAGCAGTCCCTGTGTGTATTATAGTGAACAGCAGTCCTTGTGTATATTATAGTGAACAGCAGTCCCTGTGTATATTATAGTGAACAGCAGTCCCTGTATACATTATAGTGAACAGCAGTCCCTGTGTATATTATAGAGAACAGCAGTCCCTGTGTATATTATAGAGAATAGCTGTCCCTGTCTGCATTACAGTGAACAGCAGTCCATGTGTATATTATAGTGAACAGCAGTCCCTATGAATATTATGGAGAACAGCAGTCCCAGTGTGTATTATAGAGAACAGCAGTCTCTGTGTGTATTATAGTGAACAGCAGTCCCTGTGTATGTTACAGTGAACAGCAGTCCCTTTGTATATTATAGAGAACAGCAGTCCCTGTGTGTATTATAGTGAACAGCAGTCCCTGTGTGTATTATAGAGAACAGCAGTCGCTGTGTATATTATAGTGAACAGCAGTCCCTGTGCGTATTATAGTGAACAGCAGTCCCTGTGTATATTATAGTGAACAGCAGTCCCTGTGTGTATTATAGAGAACAGCAGTCCCTGTGTATATTATAGTGAACAGCAGTCCCTGTCTGTATTATAGTGAACAGCAGTCCCTGTGTGTATTATAGTGAACAGCAGTCCCTGTGTATATTATAGAGAACAGCAGTCCCTGTGTGTATTATAGTGAACAGCAGTCTCTGTGTATATTATAGTGAACAGCAGTCCTTGTGCATATTATAGTGAACAGCAGTCTCTGTGTATATTATGGAGAGCAGCAGTCCCTGTGTGTATTTTCGAGAACATCAGTCCCTGTGTGTATTATAGTAAACAGCAGTCACTGTGTATATTATAGTGAACTGCAGGACCTGTGTATGTTATAGGGACAGCAGTCTCTGTGTATATTATAGAGAGCTGCAGTCCCTGTGTGTATTATAGTGAACAGCAGTCTCTGTGTATATTACAGTGAACAGCAGTCCCTGTGTATATTATAGTGAACAGCAGTCCTTGTGCATATTATAGTGAACAGCAGTCTCTGTGTATATTACAGTGAACAGCAGTCCCTGTGCACATTATTGTGAACAGCAGTCCCTGTGTGTATTATAGTGAACAGCAATCCCTGTGTGTATTATAGAGAACAGCAGTCCCTGTGTATATTATAGTGAACAGCAGTCCCTGTGTGTATTATAGAGAACAGCAGTCCCTGTGTATATTATAGTGAACAGCAGTCCCTGTCTGTATTATAGTGAACAGCAGTCCCTGTGTGTATTATAGTGAACAGCAGTCCCTGTGTATATTATAGAGAACAGCAGTCCCCGTGTGTATTATAGTGAACAGCAGTCTCTGTGTATATTATAGTGAACAGCAGTCCTTGTGCATATTATAGTGAACAGCAGTCTCTGTGTATATTATGGAGAGCAGCAGTCCCTGTGTGTATTTTCGAGAACAGCAGTCCCTGTGTGTATTATAGTAAACAGCAGTCCCTGTGTATATTGTAGTGAACAGCAGTACCTGTGTATGTTATAGGGAACAGCAGTCCCTGTGTATATTATAGAGAACTGCAGTCCCTGTGTGTATTATAGAGAACAGCTGTCACTGTGAATATTATAGTGAACAGCAGTCCCTGTGTGTATTATAGAGAACAGCAGTCCCTGTGTATATTATAGTGAACAGCAGTCACTGTGTGTATTATAGAGAACAGCAGTCCCTGTGTGTATTATAGTGAACAGCAGTCCCTGTGTGTATTATAGTGAACAGCAGTCTCTGTGTATATTATAGTGAACAGCAGTCCCTGTGTATATTATAGTGAACAGCAGTCCTTGTTCATATTATAGTGAACAGCAGTCTCGGTGTATATTATAGTGAACAGTAGTCCCTGTGTACATTATTGTGGACAGCAGTCCCTGTGTGTATTATAGTGAACAGCAGTCCTTGTGTATATTATAGTGAACAGCAGTCCCTGTGTATATTATAGTGAACAGCAGTCCCTGTATACATTATAGTGAACAGCAGTCCCTGTGTATATTATAGAGAACAGCAGTCCCTGTGTATATTATAGAGAATAGCTGTCCCTGTCTGTATTGCAGTGAACAGCAGTCCATGTGTATATTATAGTGAACAGCAGTCCCTATGAATATTATGGAGAACAGCAGTCCCAGTGTGTATTATAGAGAACAGCAGTCTCTGTGTATATTATAGTGAACAGCAGTCCCTGTGTATGTTACAGTGAACAGCAGTCCCTGTGTATATTATAGAGAACAGCAGTCCCTGTGTGTATTATAGTGAACAGCAGTCCCTGTGTGTATTATAGAGAACAGCAGTCGCTGTGTATATTATAGTGAACAGCAGTCCCTGTGCGTATTATAGTGAACAGCAGTCCCTGTGTATATTATAGTGAACAGCAGTCCCTGTGTGTATTATAGAGAACAGCAGTCCCTGTGTATATTATAGTGAACAGCAGTCCCTGTCTGTATTATAGTGAACAGCAGTCCCTGTGTGTATTATAGTGAACAGCAGTCCCTGTGTATATTATAGCGAACAGCAGTCCCTGTGTGTATTATCGTGAACAGCAGTCTCTGTGTATATTATAGTGAACAGCAGTCCTTGTGCATATTATAGTGAACAGCAGTCTCTGTGTATATTATGGAGAGCAGCAGTCCCTGTGTGTATTTTCGAGAACATCAGTCCCTGTGTGTATTATAGTAAACAGCAGTCCCTGTGTATATTATAGTGAACTGCAGTACCTGTGTATGTTATAGGGACAGCAGTCTCTGTGTATATTATAGAGAGCTGCAGTCCCTGTGTGTATTATAGTGAACAGCAGTCCCTGTGTATATTACAGTGAACAGAAGTCCCTGTGTATATTATAGTGAACAGCAGTCCTTGTGCATATTATAGTGAACAGCAGTCTCTGTGTATATTATAGTGAACAGCAGTCCCTGTGTACATTATTGTGAACAGCAGTCCCTGTGTGTATTATAGTGAACAGCAATCCCTGTGTGTATTATAGAGAACAGCAGTCCCTGTGTATATTATAGTGAACAGCAGTCACTGTGTGTATTATAGAGAACAGCAGTCCCTGTGTGTATTATAGTGAACAGCAGTCCCTGTGTATATTATAGTGAACAGCAGTTCCTGTGTGTATTATAGTGAACAGCAGTCTCTGTGTATATTATAGTGAACAGCAGTCCCGGTGTATATTATAGTGAACAGCAGTCCTTGTGCGTATTATAGTGAACAGCAGTCTCTGTGTATATTATAGTGAACAGCAGTCCCTGTGTACATTATTGTGGACAGCAGTCCCTGTGTGTATTATAGTGAACAGCAGTCCTTGTGTATATTAGAGTGAACAGCAGTCCCTGTGTGTATTATAGAGAACAGCAGTCCCTGTGTATATTATAGTGAACAGCAGTCCCTGTCTGTATTATAGTGAACAGCAGTCCCTGTGTGTATTATAGTGAACAGCAGTCCCTGTGTATATTATAGAGAACAGCAGTCCCCGTGTGTATTATAGTGAACAGCAGTCTCTGTGTATATTATAGTGAACAGCAGTCCTTGTGCATATTATAGTGAACAGCAGTCTCTGTGTATATTATGGAGAGCAGCAGTCCCTGTGTGTATTTTCGAGAACAGCAGTCCCTGTGTGTATTATAGTAAACAGCAGTCCCTGTGTATATTGTAGTGAACTGCAGTACCTGTGTATGTTATAGAGAACTGCAGTCCCTGTGTGTATTATAGAGAACAGCTGTCACTGTGAATATTATAGTGAACAGCAGTCCCTGTGTGTATTATAGAGAACAGCAGTCCCTGTGTATATTATAGTGAACAGCAGTCACTGTGTGTATTATAGAGAACAGCAGTCCCTGTGTGTATTATAGTGAACAGCAGTCCCTGTGTGTATTATAGTGAACAGCAGTCTCTGTGTATATTATAGTGAACAGCAGTCCCTGTGTATATTATAGTGAACAGCAGTCCTTGTTCATATTATAGTGAACAGCAGTCTCGGTGTATATTATAGTGAACTGTAGTCCCTGTGTACATTATTGTGGACAGCAGTCCCTGTGTGTATTATAGTGAACAGCAGTCCTTGTGTATATTATAGTGAACAGCAGTCCCTGTGTATATTATAGTGAACAGCAGTCCCTGTATACATTATAGTGAACAGCAGTCCCTGTGTATATTATAGAGAACAGCAGTCCCTGTGTATATTATAGAGAATAGCTGTCCCTGTCTGTATTGCAGTGAACAGCAGTCCATGTGTATATTATAGTGAACAGCAGTCCCTATGAATATTATGGAGAACAGCAGTCCCAGTGTGTATTATAGAGAACAGCAGTCTCTGTGTATATTATAGTGAACAGCAGTCCCTGTGTATGTTACAGTGAACAGCAGTCCCTGTGTATATTATAGAGAACAGCAGTCCCTGTGTGTATTATAGTGAACAGCAGTCCCTGTGTGTATTATAGAGAACAGCAGTCGCTGTGTATATTATAGTGAACAGCAGTCCCTGTGCGTATTATAGTGAACAGCAGTCCCTGTGTATATTATAGTGAACAGCAGTCCCTGTGTGTATCATAGAGAACAGCAGTCCCTGTGTATATTATAGTGAACAGCAGTCCCTGTCTGTATTATAGTGAACAGCAGTCCCTGTGTGTATTATAGTGAACAGCAGTCCCTGTGTATATTATAGCGAACAGCAGTCCCTGTGTGTATTATAGTGAACAGCAGTCTCTGTGTATATTATAGTGAACAGCAGTCCTTGTGCATATTATAGTGAACAGCAGTCTCTGTGTATATTATGGAGAGCAGCCGTCCCTGTGTGTATTTTCGAGAACATCAGTCCCTGTGTGTATTATAGTAAACAGCAGTCCCTGTGTATATTATAGTGAACTGCAGTACCTGTGTATGTTATAGGGACAGCAGTCTCTGTGTATATTATAGAGAGCTGCAGTCCCTGTGTGTATTATAGTGAACAGCAGTCCCCGTGTATATTACAGTGAACAGAAGTCCCTGTGTATATTATAGTGAACAGCAGTCCTTGTGCATATTATAGTGAACAGCAGTCTCTGTGTATATTATAGTGAACAGCAGTCCCTGTGTACATTATTGTGAACAGCAGTCCCTGTGTGTATTATAGTGAACAGCAATCCCTGTGTGTATTATAGAGAACAGCAGTCCCTGTGTATATTATAGTGAACAGCAGTCACTGTGTGTATTATAGAGAACAGCAGTCCCTGTGTGTATTATAGTGAACAGCAGTCCCTGTGTATATTATAGTGAACAGCAGTTCCTGTGTGTATTATAGTAAACAGCAGTCTCTGTTTATATTATAGTGAACAGCAGTCCCGGTGTATATTATAGTGAACAGCAGTCCTTGTGCGTATTATAGTGAACAGCAGTCTCTGTGTATATTATAGTGAACAGCAGTCCCTGTGTACATTATTGTGGACAGCAGTCCCTGTGTGTATTATAGTGAACAGCAGTCCTTGTGTATATTAGAGTGAACAGCAGTCCCTGTGTATATTATAGTGAACAGCAGTCCCTGTATACATGATAGTGAACAGCAGTCCCTGTGTATATTATAGTGAACAGCAGTCCCTGGATACATTATAGTGAACAGCAGTCCCTGTGTACATTATTGTGGACAGCAGTCCCTGTGCATATTATAGAGAACAGCAGTCCCTGTGTATATTATAGAGAATAGCAGTCCCTTTGTGTATTATAGTGAACAGCAGTCCCTGTGTATATTATAGTGAACAGCAGTCTCTGTGTATATTATAGTGAACAGCAGTCCCTGTGTACATTATTGTGGACAGCAGTCCCTGTGTGTATTATAGTGAACAGCAGTCCTTGTGTATATTAGAGTGAACAGCAGTCCCTGTGTATATTATAGTGAACAGCAGTCCCTGTATACATTATAGTGAACAGCAGTCCCTGTGTACATTATTGTGGACAGCAGTCCCTGTGCATATTATAGAGAACAGCAGTCCCTGTGTATATTATAGAGAATAGCAGTCCCTTTGTGTATTATAGTGAACAGCAGTCCCTGTGTATATTATAGTGAACAGCAGTCCCTGTATACATTATAGACAACAGCAGTCCCTGTGTATATTATAGAGAATAGCTGTCCCTGTCTGTATTATAGAGAATAGCAGTCTCAGTGTATATTATACTGAACAGCAGTCCCTGTGTATATTATAGAGAACAGTAGTCCCTGTGTGTATTATAGTGAACAGCAGTCCTTGTGTATATTATAGTGAACAGCAGTCACTGTGTATATTATAGTGAACAGCAGTCCCTGTGTACATTATAGTGGACAGCAGTCCCTGTGCATATTATAGAGAACAGCAGTCCCTGTGTATAATATAGAGAATAGCAGTCCCTGGCTGTATTATAGAGAACAGCAGTCCCTGTGTATATTATAGAGAATAGCTGTCCCTGTCTGTATTATAGAGAACAGCAGTCTCAGTGTATATTATACTGAACAGCAGTCCCTGTGTATATTATAGAGAACAGCAGTCCCTGTGTGTATTATAGTGAACAGCAGTCCTTGTGTATATTATCGTGAACAGCAGTCACTGTGTATATTATAGTGAACAGCAGTCCCTGTGTACATTATAGTGGACAGCAGTCCCTGTGCATATTACAGAGAACAGCAGTCCCTGTGTATATTATAGAGAATAGCAGTCCCTGTGTATGTTATAGAGAACAGCAGACCCTGTGTATATTATAGTGAACAGCAGTCCCTGTGTGTATTATAGTGAACAGCAGTCCCTGTGTATATTATAGTGAACTGCAGTCACTGTGTGTATTATAGAGAACAGCAGTCCCTCTGTATATTATAGTGAACAGCAGTCCCTGTGTATATTATAGTGAACAGCAGTCCCTATGTATAGTATAGTCAACAGCAGTCCTTGTTCATATTATAGTGAACAGCAGTCCCTGTGCATATCATAGTGAACAGCAGTCCCTGTGTGTATTACAGTGAACAGCAGTCCATGTGTATATTATGGTGAACAGCAGTCCCTATGAATATTATGGAGAACAGCAGTCCCAGTGTGTATTATAGAGAACAGCAGTCTCTGTGTATATTATAGTGAACAGCAGTCCCTGTGTATGTTACAGTGAACAGCAGTCCCTGTGTATATTATAGTGAACAGCAGTCCCTGTGTATGTTACAGTGAACAGCAGTCCCTGTGTATATTATAGAGAACAGCAGTCCCTGTGTGTATTATAGTGAACAGCAGTCCCTGTGTGTATTATAGAGAACAGCAGTCGCTGTGTATATTATAGTGAACAGCAGTCCCTGTGTGTATTATAGAGAACAGCAGTCCCTGTGTATATTATAGTGAACAGTAGTCCCTGTCTGTATTTTCGAGAATAGCAGTCGCTGTGTATATTATAGTGAACAGCAGTCCCTGTGTATATTATAGAGAACAGCAGTCTCTGTGTATATTATAGTGAACAGCAGTCCCTGTGTATATTATAGTGAACAGCAGTCCTTGTGCATATTATAGTGAACAGCAGTCTCTGGGTATATTATGGAGAGCAGCAGTCCCTGTGTGTATTTTCGAGAACAGCAGTCCCTGTGTGTATTATAGTAAACAGCAGTCCCTGTGTATATTGTAGTGAACTGCAGTCCCTGTGTATATTATAGTGAACAGCAGTCCCTGTCTGTATTATGGAGAACAGCAGTCCCTGTGTATATTACAGTGAACAGCAGTCCCTGTGTGTATTATAGAGAACAGCTGTCCCTGTGTATATTATAGTGAACAGCAGTCCCTGTGTGTATTATAGAGAACAGCAGTCCCTGTGTATATTACAGTGAACAGCAGTCACTGTGTGTATTATAGAGAACAGCAGTCCCTGTGTGAATTATAGTGAACAGCAGTCCCTGTGTATATTATAGTGAACAGCAGTCCCTGTGTGTATTATAGTGAACAGCAGTCTCTGTGTATATTATAGTGAACAGCAGTCCCTGTGTATATTATAGTGAACAGCAGTCCTTGTTCATATTATAGTGAACAGCAGTCCTTGTGCATATTATAGTGAACAGTAGTCCCTGTGTACATTATTGTGGACAGCAGTCCCTGTGTGTATTATAGTGAACAGCAGTCCTTGTGTATATTATAGTGAACAGCAGTCCCTGTGTATATTATAGTGAACAGCAGTCCCTGTATACATTATAGTGAACAGCAGTCCCTGTGTATATTATAGAGAACAGCAGTCCCTGTGCATATTATAGAGAATAGCTGTCCCTGTCTGCATTACAGTGAACAGCAGTCCATGTGTATATTATAGTGAACAGCAGTCCCTATGAATATTATGGAGAACAGCAGTCCCAGTGTGTATTATAGAGAACAGCAGTCTCTGTGTGTATTACAGTGAACAGCAGTCCCTGTGTATGTTACAGTGAACAGCAGTCCCTGTGTATATTATAGAGAACAGCAGTCCCTGTGTGTATTATAGTGAACAGCAGTCCCTGTGTGTATTATAGAGAACAGCAGTCGCTGTGTATATTATAGTGAACAGCAGTCCCTGTGCGTATTATAGTGAACAGCAGTCCCTGTGTATATTATAGTGAACAGCAGTCCCTGTGTGTATTATAGAGAACAGCAGTCCCTGCGTATATTATAGTGAACAGCAGTCCCTGTCTGTATTATAGTGAACAGCAGTCCCTGTGTGTATTATAGTGAACAGCAGTCCCTGTGTATATTATAGAGAACAGCAGTCCCTGTGTGTATTATAGTGAACAGCAGTCTCTGTGTATATTATAGTGAACAGCAGTCCTTGTGCATATTATAGTGAACAGCAGTCTCTGTGTATATTATGGAGAGCAGCAGTCCCTGTGTGTATTTTCGAGAACATCAGTCCCTGTGTGTATTATAGTAAACAGCAGTCCCTGTGTATTTTATAGTGAACTGCAGGACCTGTGTATGTTATAGGGACAGCAGTCTCTGTGTATATTATAGAGAGCTGCAGTCCCTGTGTGTATTATAGTGAACAGCAGTCTCTGTGTATATTACAGTGAACAGCAGTCTCTGTGTATATTATAGTGAACAGCAGTCCTTGTGCATATTATAGTGAACAGCAGTCTCTGTGTGTATTATAGTGAACAGCAGTCCCTGTGCACATTATTGTGAACAGCAGTCCCTGTGTGTACTATAGTGAACAGCAATCCCTGTGTGTATTATAGAGAACAGCAGTCCCTGTGTATATTATAGTGAACAGCAGTCCCTGTGTATATTATAGTGAACAGCAGTCCCTGTGTGTATTATAGAGAACAGCAGTCCCTGTGTATATTATAGTGAACAGTAGTCCCTGTCTGTATTATAGTGAACAGCAGTCCCTGTGTGTATTATAGTGAACAGCAGTCCCTGTGTATATTATAGAGAACAGCAGTCCCCGTGTGTATTATAGTGAACAGCAGTCTCTGTGTATATTATAGTGAACAGCAGTCCTTGTGCATATTATAGTGAACAGCAGTCTCTGTGTATATTATGGAGAGCAGCAGTCCCTGTGTGTATTTTCGAGAACAGCAGTCCCTGTGTGTATTATAGTAAACATCAGTCCCTGTGTATATTGTAGTGAACTGCAGTACCTGTGTATGTTATAGGGAACAGCAGTCCCTGTGTATATTATAGAGAACTGCAGTCCCTGTGTGTATTATAGAGAACAGCTGTCACTGTGAATATTATAGTGAACAGCAGTCCCTGTGTGTATTATAGAGAACAGCAGTCCCTGTGTATATTATAGTGAACAGCAGTCACTGTGTGTATTATAGAGAACAGCAGTCCCTGTGTGTATTATAGTGAACAGCAGTCCCTGTGTGTATTATAGTGAACAGCAGTCTCTGTGTATATTATAGTGAACAGCAGTCCCTGTGTATATTATAGTGAACAGCAGTCCTTGTTCATATTATAGTGAACAGCAGTCTCGGTGTATATTATAGTGAACAGTAGTCCCTGTGTACATTATTGTGGACAGCAGTCCCTGTGTGTATTATAGTGAACAGCAGTCCTTGTGTATATTATAGTGAACAGCAGTCCCTGTGTATATTATAGTGAACAGCAGTCCCTGTATACATTATAGTGAACAGCAGTCCCTGTGTATATTATAGAGAACAGCAGTCCCTGTGTATATTATAGAGAATAGCTGTCCCTGTCTGTATTGCAGTGAACAGCAGTCCATGGGTATATTATAGTGAACAGCAGTCCCTATGAATATTATGGAGAACAGCAGTCCCAGTGTGTATTATAGAGAACAGCAGTCTCTGTGTATATTATAGTGAACAGCAGTCCCTGTGTATGTTACGGTGAACAGCAGTCCCTGTGTATATTATAGAGAACAGCAGTCCCTGTGTGTATTATAGTGAACAGCAGTCCCTGTGTGTATTATAGAGAACAGCAGTCGCTGTGTATATTATAGTGAACAGCAGTCCCTGTGCGTATTATAGTGAACAGCAGTCCCTGTGTATATTATAGTGAACAGCAGTCCCTGTGTGTATTATAGTGAACAGCAGTCCCTGTGTATATTATAGCGAACAGCAGTCCCTGTGTGTATTATAGTGAACAGCAGTCCTTGTGCATATTATAGTGAACAGCAGTCTCTGTGTATATTATGGAGAGCAGCAGTCCCTGTGTGTATTTTCGAGAACATCAGTCCCTGTGTGTATTCTAGTAAACAGCAGTCCCTGTGTATATTATAGTGAACTGCAGTACCTGTGTATGTTATAGGGACAGCAGTCTCTGTGTATATTATAGAGAGCTGCAGTCCCTGTGTGTATTATAGTGAACAGCAGTCCCTGTGTATATTACAGTGAACAGAAGTCCCTGTGTATATTATAGTGAACAGCAGTCCTTGTGCATATTATAGTGAACAGCAGTCTCTGTGTATATTATAGTGAACAGCAGTCCCTGTGTACATTATTGTGAACAGCAGTCCCTGTGTGTATTATAGTGAACAGCAATCCCTGTGTGTATTATAGAGAACAGCAGTCCCTGTGTATATTATAGTGAACAGCAGTCACTGTGTGTATTATAGAGAACAGCAGTCCCTGTGTGTATTATAGTGAACAGCAGTCCCTGTGTATATTATAGTGAACAGCAGTTCCTGTGTGTATGATAGTGAACAGCAGTCTCTGTGTATATTATAGTGAACAGCAGTCCCGGTGTATATTATAGTGAACAGCAGTCCTTGTGCGTATTATAGTGAACAGCAGTCTCTGTGTATATTATAGTGAACAGCAGTCCCTGTGTACATTATTGTGGACAGCAGTCCCTGTGTGTATTATAGTGAACAGCAGTCCTTGTGTATATTAGAGTGAACAGCAGTCCCTGTGTATATTGTAGTGAACAGCAGTCCCTGTATACATGATAGTGAACAGCAGTGCCTGTGTATATTATAGTGAACAGCAGTCCCTGGATACATTATAGTGAACAGCAGTCCCTGTGTACATTATTGTGGACAGCAGTCCCTGTGCATATTATAGAGAACAGCAGTCCCTGTGTATATTATAGAGAATAGCAGTCCCTTTGTGTATTATAGTGAACAGCAGTCCCTGTGTATATTATAGTGAACAGCAGTCTCTGTGTATATTATAGTGAACAGCAGTCCCTGTGTACATTATTGTGGACAGCAGTCCCTGTGTGTATTATAGTGAACAGCAGTCCTTGTGTATATTAGAGTGAACAGCAGTCCCTGTGTATATTATAGTGAACAGCAGTCCCTGTATACATTATAGTGAACAGCAGTCCCTGTGTATATTATAGTGAACAGCAGTCCCTGTATACATTATAGTGAACAGCAGTCCCTGTGTACATTATTGTGGACAGCAGTCCCTGTGCATATTATAGAGAACAGCAGTCCCTGTGTATATTATAGAGAATAGCAGTCCCTTTGTGTATTATAGTGAACAGCAGTCCCTGTGTACATTATAGTGAACAGCAGTCCCTGTATACATTATAGACAACAGCAGTCCCTGTGTATATTATAGAGAAGAGCTGTCCCTGTCTGTATTATAGAGAATAGCAGTCTCAGTGTATATTATACTGAACAGCAGTCCCTGTGTATATTATAGAGAACAGCAGTCCCTGTGTGTATTATAGTGAACAGCAGTCCTTGTGTATATTATAGTGAACAGCAGTCCCTGTGTATATTATAGTGAACAGCAGTCACTGTGTATATTATAGTGAACAGCAGTCCCTGTGTACATTATAGTGGACAGCAGTCCCTGTGCATATTATAGAGAACAGCAGTCCCTGTGTATAATATAGAGAATAGCAGTCCCTGGCTGTATTATAGAGAACAGCAGTCCCTGTGTATATTATAGAGAATAGCTGTCCCTGTCTGTATTATAGAGAACAGCAGTCTCAGTGTATATTATACTGAACAGCAGTCCCTGTGTATATTATAGAGAACAGCAGTCCCTGTGTGTATTATAGTGAACAGCAGTCCTTGTGTATATTATCGTGAACAGCAGTCACTGTGTATATTATAGTGGACAGCAGTCCCTGTGCATATTACAGAGAACAGCAGTCCCTGTGTATATTATAGAGAATAGCAGTCCCTGTGTATGTTATAGAGAACAGCAGACCCTGTGTATATTATAGTGAACAGCAGTCCCTGTGTGTATTATAGTGAACAGCAGTCCCTGTGTATATTATAGTGAACTGCAGTCACTGTGTGTATTATAGAGAACAGCAGTCCCTCTGTATATTATAGTGAACAGCAGTCCCTGTGTATATTATAGTGAACAGCAGTCCCTGTGTGTATTATAGTGAACAGCAGTCTCTGTGTATATTATAGTGAACAGCAGTCCCTGTGTATATTATAGTGAACAGCTGTCCCTGTGTATATTATTGTGAACAGCGGTCCCTGTGTGTATTATAGTGAACTGCAGTCCCTGTGTATATTATAGTGAACAACAATCCCTGTGTATATTATAGAGAACAACAGTCCCTGTGTATATTATAGAGAACAACAGTCCCTGTGTGTATTATAGTGAACTGCAGTCCCTGTGTATATTATAGTGAACAACAGTCCCTGTGTATATTATAAAGAACAGCAGTCCCTGTGTGTATTATAGAGAACAACAGTCCCTGTGTATATTATAGAGAACAACAGTCCCTGTATATATTATAGTGAACAGCAGTCCCTGTGTATATTATAGAGAACAGCAGTCCCTGTGTGTATTATAGAGAACAACAGTCCCTGTGTGTATTATAGTGAACAGCAGTCGCTGTGTATATTATAGAGAACAACAGTCCCTGTATATATTATAGAGAACAACAGTCCCTGTATATATTATTGTGAACAGCAGTCCCTGTGTATATTATAGAGAACAACAGTCCCTGTGTATATTATAGAGAACAGCAGTCCCTGTGTGTATTATAGTGAACTGCAGTCCCTGTGTATATTATAGTGAACTGCAGTCCCTGTGTATATTATAGTAAACAACAGTCCCTGTGTGTATTATAGTGAACTGCAGTCCCTGTGTATATTATAGTGAACAACAGTCCCTGTGTGTATTATAGTGAACAGCAGTCCCTGTGTGTATTATAGTGAACAGCAGTCCCTGTGTATATTATTTAGAACAGCAGTCCCTGTGTATATTATAGAGAACAGCAGTCCCTTTGTATATTATTGGGAACAGCAGTCCCTGTGTATATTATAGAGAACAGCAGTCCCTGTGTATATTATAGTGAACAGCCGTCCCTGTGTACATTATTGTGGACAGCAGTCCCTGTGTGTATTATAGTGAACAGCAGTCCTTGTGTATATTATAGTGAACAGCAGTCCCTGTGTATATTATAGTGAACAGCAGTCCCTGTGTATATTATAGAGAACAGCAGTCCCTGTGTATATTATAGAGAATAGCTGTCCCTGTCTGTATTATAGAGAACAGCAGTCTCTGTGTATATTATAGAGAACAGCACTCCCTGTGTATATTATAGAGAACTGCAGTCCCTGTGTGTATTATAGTGAACAGCAGTCTCTGTGTATATTATAGTGAACAGCAGTCCCTGTGTATATTATAGTGAACAGCAGTCCTTGTGCATATTATAGTGAACAGCAGTCTCTGTGTATATTATAGTGAACAGCAGTCCCTGTGTATATTATAGTGAACTGCAGTCCCTGTGTATATTATAGAGAATAGCAGTCCCTGTGTATATTATACTGAACTGCAGTCCCTGTGGAAAATATGGAGAACAGCAGTCCCTGTGTACTTTATTGTGGACAGCAGTCCCTGTGCATATTATAGAGAACAGCAGTCCCTGTGTATATTATAGAGAATAGCAGTCCCTGTGTATATTATAGTGAACAACAGTCCCTGTGTATATTATAGTGAACAGCAGTCCCTGTATACATTATAGTGAACAGCAGTCCCTGTGTATATTATAGAGAATAGCTGTCCCTGTCTGTATTATAGAGAACAGCAGTCCCTGTGCATATTATAGAGAACAGCAGTCCCTGTGTATAATATAGAGAATACCAGTCCCTGGCTGTATTACAGAGAACAGCAGTCACTGTGTATATTATAGTGAACAGCAGTCCCTGTGTACATTATAGTGGACAGCAGTCCCTGTGTATATTACAGAGAACAGCAGTCCCTGTGTATGTTATAGAGAACAGCAGTCCCTGTGTATATTATAGTGAACAGCAGTCCCTGTGTGTATTATAGTGAACAGCAGTCCCTGTGTATATTATAGTGAACTGCAGTCACTGTGTGTATTATAGAGAACTGCAGTCCCTCTGTATATTATAGTGAACAGCAGTCCTTGTTTATATTATAGTGAACAGCAGTCCCTGTGTATATTATAGTGAACAGCAGTCCTTGTTTATATTATAGAGAACAGCAGTCCCTGTGTATATTATAGTGAGCAGCAGTCCCTGTGTATATTATAGAGAACAGCAGACCCTGTGTATATTATAGTGAACAGCTGTCCCTGTGTATATTATTGTGAACAGCGGTCCCTGTGTGTATTATAGTGAACTGCAGTCCCTGTGTATATTATAGTGAACAACAATCCCTGTGTATATTATAGAGAACAACAGTCCCTGTGTATATTATAGAGAACAACAGTCCCTGTGTATATTATAGTGAACTGCAGTCCCTGTGTATATTATAGTGAACAACAGTCCCTGTGTATATTATAAAGAACAGCAGTCCCTGTGTGTATTATAGAGAACAACAGTCCCTGTGTATATTATAGAGAACAACAGTCCCTGCATATATTATAGTGAACAGCAGTCCCTGTGTATATTATAGAGAACAGCAGTCCCTGTGTGTATTATAGAGAACAACAGTCCCTGTGTGTATTATAGTGAACAGCAGTCGCTGTGTATATTATAGAGAACAACAGTCCCTGTATATATTATAGAGAACAACAGTCCCTGTATATATTATAGTGAACAGCAGTCCCTGTGTATATTATAGAGAACAACAGTCCCTGTGTATATTATAGAGAACAGCAGTCCCTGTGTGTATTATAGTGAACTGCAGTCCCTGTGTATATTATAGTGAACTGCAGTCCCTGTGTATATTATAGTAAACAACAGTCCCTGTGTGTATTATAGTGAACTGCAATCCCTGTGTATATTATAGTGAACAACAGTCCCTGTGTGTATTATAGTGAACAGCAGTCCCTGTGTGTATTATAGTGAACAGCAGTCCCTGTGTATATTATTTAGAACAGCAGTCCCTGTGTATATTATAGAGAACAGCAGTCCCTTTGTATATTATTGGGAACAGCAGTCCCTGTGTATATTATAGAGAACAGCAGTCCCTGTGTATATTATAGTGAACAGCAGTCCCTGTGTATGTTATAGTGAACAGCAGTCCCTGTGTATATTATAGAGAACAGCAGTCCCTGTGTATGTTATAGTGAACAGCAGTCTGTGTGTATTATAGAGAACAGCAGTCCCTGTGTGTATTATAATGAAGAGCAGTCCCTGTGTATGTTATAGAGAACAGCAGTCCCTGTGTGTATTATAGTGAACAGCAGTCCCTGTGTATGTTATAGTGAACAGCAGTCCCTGTGTGTATTATAGTGAACAGCAGTCGCTGTGTATGTTATAGTGAACAGCAGTCCCTGTGTGTATTATTGGGAACAGCAGTCCCTGTGTATATTATAGTGAACAGCAGTCCCTGTGTGTATTATTGGGAACAGCAGTCCCTGTGTATATTATCGTGAACAGCAGTCCCTGTGTGTATTATTGGGAACAGCAGTCCCTGTGTATATTATAGTGAACAGCAGTCCCTGTGTGTATTATTGGGAACAGCAGTCCCTGTGTATATTATAGAGAACAGCAGTCCCTGTGTGTATTATTGGGAACAGCAGTCCCTGTGTATATTATAGTGAACAGCAGTCCCTGTGTGTATTATTGGGAACAGCAGTCCCTGTGTATGTTATAGTGAACAGCAGTCCCGGTGTATATTATAGTGAACAGCAGTCCCTGTGTATATTATAGTGAACAGCAGTCCCTGTGTGTATTATTGGGAACAGCAGTCGCTGTGTATATTATAGTGAACAGCAGTCCCTGTGTGTATTATTGGGAACAGCAGTCCCTGTGTATATTATAGTGAACAGCAGTCCCTGTGTGTATTATTGGGAACAGCAGTCCCTGTGTATATTGTAGTGAACAGCAGTCCCTGTGTATGTTATAGAGAACAGCAGTCCCTGTGTATATTATAGTGAACAGCAGTCCCTGTGTGTATTATAGTGAACAGCAGTCGCTGTGTATATTATAGTGAACAGCAGTCCCTGTGTGTATTATTGGGAACAGCAGTCCCTGTGTATATTATAGTGAACAGCAGTCCCTGTGTGTATTATAGAGAACAGCAGTCCCTGTGTATGTTTTCGGGAACTGGCCTGTTGGCTCCGTAGATCAGTTGATCTTCCGTAATTTCGCTGGCACCACTCCCCACCTCTTCCTCCGCTAACGTGATGACAAAGCAATTTATCAACTTCACTAACACATTCCACCCTGACCTTATATTCACCTGGACCATCTCTGACACCTCCCTCCCCTTCCTGGACCTCTCCATCTCCATTAATGACGACCGACTTGACACTGACATTGTTTACAAACCCACCGACTCCCACAGCTACCTGGATTACACCTCTTCCCACCCTACCTCCTGCAAAAATGCCATCCCGTATTCCTAATTCCTCCGCCTCTGCCGTATCTGCTCCCAGGAGGACCAGTTCCACCACAGAACACACCAGATGGCCTCCTTCTTTAGAGACCGCAATTTCCCTTCCCACTTGGTTAAAGATATCCTCCAACGCATCTCGTCCACATCCCGCACCTCCGTCCTCAGACCCCACCCCTCCAACCGTAACAAGGACAGAATGCCCCTGGTGCTCACCTTCCACCCTACCAACCTTCGCATAAACCAAATCATCCGCCGACATTTCCGCCACCTCCAAACAGACCCCCCGACCAGGGATATATTTCCCTCCCCACCCCTTTCCGCCTTCTGCAAAGACCGTTCCCTCCGTGACTACCTGGTCAGGTCCACGCCCCCCTACAACCCACCCTCCCATCCTGGCACCTTCCCCTGCCACCGCAGGAGCTGTAAAACCTGTGCCCACACCTCCTCCCTCACCTCTATCCAAGGCCCTAAAGGAGCCTTCCACATCCATCAAAGTTTTACCTGCACATCCACTAATATCATTTATTGTATCCGTTGTTCCCGATGCGGTCTCCTCTACATTGGGGAGACTGGGCCCCTCCTAGCAGAGCGCTTTAGGGAACATCTCCGAGACACCCGCACCAATCAACCACACCGCCCCGTGGCCCAACATTTCAACTCCCCCTCCCACTCTGCCGAGGACATGGAGGTCCTGGGCCTCCTTCACCGCCGCTCCCTCACCTCCAGACGCCTGGAGGAAGAACACCTCATCTTCCACCTCGGAACACTCCAACCCCAGGGCATCAATGTCGACTTCAACAGTTTCCTCATTTCCCATTCCCCCACCTCACCCTAGTTCCAAACTTCCAGCTCAGCACTGTCCCCAGGACCTGTCCTACCTGCCTAGCTCCTTTCCCACCTATCCACTCCACCCTCTCCTCCCTGACCTATCACCTTCATCCCCTCCCCCACTCACCCATTGTACTCTATGCTACTTTCTCCCCACCCCCACCCTCCTCTCACTTATCTCTCCACCCTTCAGGCTCTCTGCCTTTATTCCTGATGAAGGGCTTTTGCCCGGAACGTCGAGGTCCCTGCTCCGTGGAAGCTGCCTGACCTGCTGTGCTTTTCCAGCACCTCTCTCTGCTCTAAACGCGGCTGGGAAAGGTCACTCTCCTTCCCTGAATAGCAGCACTAACCACAATGTGTCTGTCTGACAGACCGGCCTCAATGTTCATCCTTACTCAAATACACGGGTATTGGGGGAGGGGTGTATCAACTCTGACCTCGACAACATCACCGGGGTCTCGGAATTACAGATCCTGCAACAACACCACTGGCTTATACCCCTCTCCCTCCTCCCATGGCCTCCCTCAACCCTCTCCCTCTCTCTCTCTCTTCCTGTCCCCCTTCTCCCTCCCCCTCTCTTTTCCCCCCTCTCCGTCTCCCCACTCTCTCTCCCCCTCTCTCCCTCCTTCTCCCCCTCTCTAACCCCTCTCTCCCTCTCCCCTTTCCTGTCACTCTCTTCCCCTCTCCTCCTCCCTCTCTCTCTCTCTCTCTCTCCTTCCCCCCCTCTCTCTCCCTCTCCATCTCCCCTCTCTCCCTCTCTCTCTCCCCTCTCTCACTCCTCCCTGTCTCTCTCTCTCTGTCCCCTATCTCTCTCCCTCTCTCTCCTTCTCCCCCTCTCTCTCCCTCTCCCCTCCCTCTCTCCCTCCTCCCTCTCTCTCCCTCTCTCCCTCTCTCCCCTCACAAACCGAGAAACGGAGGGGGTCAGGTGAGTGCTGGTTGCTGTCCGAGGGCGTACGAGATGAAAGGGGAGGGGGGGATTAAAGCATCCAAAGCATCTTTAATTTGTTCCGACAAAACCCCTTGACAGAGCAAAACGGAATCCAGTCAGACAGCAGGAGCCCCCACACTTGGAAACATCCCCTCCACTGTCCGGGAAAGAGCGCGCTCCCAGGGAGTAAACGTTCACACCAGGGCAATCCGACCCCACCTGACGATTCCAGGAGCAGAGGCAACGCCCTCAGACCCACTGCATTGCTGTAGCGCCGCCGGCCGAGTAGGGAAGCTGAGAAAGCTGGGGAGTGTCAGCTGGGGCAATGGGGAGATAATTCGGGATGGCATCGCTGACCCACACCTCACCCGGGGGCTAAACCCTGCACCCCGTAAACCCCACCCCCGTGATCGCACCCCCACCAACCCCTGAGAGGTCAGAGGTGAAGCAGCAACAGGGCGAGGCAGATGGCCGACAGGGAGAGGGAGCTGAGGGTGACAGTGGAGGCTCGGGACGCGCTCCGTGACGGATTCGAGCATCTCCCGGCGTTCCCGGATGGATCCACGGCCCACAGACTGATGGAAGGGGTGCAGCAGGAGGAGGTGTAGTTGACGCGGGTCGCGTTGCCGCGGGTAACAGTGACCTGGAGACGGTCGAGAGGGCGGCCTCCATCCCGGGCGAAGAGGGTCACGACCTCCGACCCTTCCTCCACGACCCCGGCCACCAGCGTCCAGTTCCACTGGCCGCAGTGTTCCCAGCCAGCGCCCACCTGCGGACACCCCTCGCGCCTCAGGACGGTGCAGCGGGGCGGAGTCACGTCAGGGACCTGCAGGGGGAAGGGGAGGGGGGACAGGGACCGTCAGCACATGGAGGGAGGGAAACCCCCTCCCCAGCCCTCCCACAGCACTGACCCTCCGACAGTGCCCACTCCATCAGCACTGACCCTCCGACAGTGCCCACTCCCACAGCACTGACCCTCCAACAGTGCCCACTCCATCAGCACTGACCCTCCGACAGTGCCCACTCCATCAGCACTGACCCTCCGACAGTGCCCACTCCATCAGCACTGACCCTCCGACAGTGCCCACTCCATCAGCACTGACCCTCCGACAGTGCCCACTCCCTCAGCACTGACCCTCCGACAGTGCCCACTCCATCAGCACTGACCCTCCGACAGTGCCCACTCCCTCAGCACTGACCCTCTGACAGTGCCCACACCCTCAACACTGACCCTCCGACAGTGCCCATTCCCTCAGCACTGACCCTCCGACAGTGCCCACTCCCTCAGCACTGACCCACCGACAGTGCCCACTCCCTCAGCACTGGCCCCCTGACAGTACCCACTCCCTCAGCACTGACCCTCCGACAGTGCAGCACTCCCTCAGCACTGACCCTCCGACAGTGCCCACTCCCTCAGCACTGACCCTCCGACAGTGCGGCACTCCCTCAGCACTGAACCTCCGACAGTGCCCGCTCCATCAGCACTGACCCTCCGACAGTGCCCGCTCCATCAGCACTGACCCTCCGACAGTGCCCACACCCTCAGCACTTACCCCCCGACATTGCCCACTCCCACAGCACTGACCCTCCGACAGTGCCCACTCCCTCAGCACTGACCCTCCAACAGTGCCCACTCCCTCAGCACTGACCCTCCGACAGTGCGGCACTCCCTCAGCACTGACCCTCTGACAGTGCCCACTCCCTAAGCAGTGACCCTCCGACAGTGCCCACTCCCTCAGCACTGACCCTCCGACAGGGCCTACTCCCTCAGCACTGACCCTCCGACAGTGCGGCACTCCCTCAGCACTGACCCTCCGACAGTGCCCACACCCTCAGCACTGACCCTCCGACAGTGCCCTCTCCCTCAGCACTGACCCTCCGACAGTGCCCACTCCCTCAGCACTGACCCTCCGACAGTGCAGCACTCCCTCAACACTGACTCTCCGACAGTGCCCACTCACTCAGCACTGACCCTCCCACAGTGCCCACTCCCTCAGCACTGACCCTCCGACAATGCGGCACTCCCTCAGCACTGACCCTCCAACAGTGCCCACTCCCTCAGCACTGACCCACCGACAGTGCCCACTCCCTCAGCACTGACCCTCCGACAGTGCCCACTCCCTCAGCACTGACCCTCCGACAGTGCCCACACCCTCAGCACTTACCCCCCGACATTGCCCACTCCCTCAGCACTGACCCTCCGACAGTGCCCACTCCCTCAGCACTGACCCTCCAACAGTGCCCACTCCCTCAGCACTGACCCTCCGACAGTGCGGCACTCCCTCAGCACTGACCCTCCGACAGTGCCCACTCCCTCAGCACTGACCCTCCGACAGTGCCCACTCCCTCAGCACTGACCCACCGACAGTGCCCACACCCTCAGCACTTACCCCCCGACATTGCCCACTCCCTCAGCACTGACCCTCCGACAGTGCCCACTCCCTCAGCACTGACCCTCCGACAGGGCCTACTCCCTCAGCGCTGACCCTCCGACAGTGCGGCACTCCCTCAGCACTGACCCTCCGACAGTGCCCACACCCTCAGCACTGACCCTCCGACAGTGCCCTCTCCCTCAGCACTGACCCTCCCACAGTGCCCACTCCCTCAGCACTAACCCACCGACAGTGCCCACTCCCTCAGCACTGACCTTCCGACAGTGCCCACTCCCTCAGCACTGACCCTCCGACAGTGCCCACTCCCTCAGCACTGACCCTCCGACAGTGCGGCACTCCCTCAGCACTGACCCTCCGACAGTGCCCACACCCTCAGCACTGACCCTCCGACAGTGCCCACTCCCTCAGCACTGACCCTCCGACAGTGCCCACTCCCTCAGCACTGACCCTCCGACAGTGCGGCACTCCCTCAACACTGACTCTCCGACAGTGCCCACTCCCTCAGCACTGACCCTCCCACAGTGCCCACTCCCTCAGCACTGACCCTCCGACAATGCGGCACTCCCTCAGCACTGACCCTCCGACAGTGCCCACTCCCTCAGCACTGACCCACCGACAGTGCCCACTCCCTCAGCACTGACCCTCCGACAGTGCCCACTCCCTCAGCACTGACCCACCGACAGTGCCCACTCCCTCAGCACTGACCCTCCGACAGTGCGGCACTCCCTCAGCACTGACCCTCCGACAGTGCGGCACTCCCTCAACACTGACCCTCCGACAGTGCCCACTCCCCCAGCACTGACCCACCGACAGTGCCCACTCCCTCAGCACTGACCCCCCGACAGTGCCCACTCCCTCAGCACTGACCCTCCGACAGTGCCCACTCCCTCAGCACTGACCCTCTGACAGTGCCCACACCCTCAACACTGACCCTCCGACAGTGCCCATTCCCTCAGCACTGACCCTCCGACAGTGCCCACTCCCTCAGCACTGACCCACCGACAGTGCCCACTCCCTCAGCACTGGCCCCCTGACAGTACCCACTCCCTCAGCACTGACCCTCCGACAGTGCAGCACTCCCTCAGCACTGACCCTCCGACAGTGCCCACTCCCTCAGCACTGACCCTCCGACAGTGCGGCACTCCCTCAGCACTGACCCTCCGACAGTGCCCGCTCCATCAGCACTGACCCTCCGACAGTGCCCGCTCCATCAGCACTGACCCTCCGACAGTGCCCACACCCTCAGCACTTACCCCCCGACATTGCCCACTCCCTCAGCACTGACCCTCCGACAGTGCCCACTCACTCAGCACTGACCCACCAACAGTGCCCACTCCCTCAGCACTGACCCTCCCACAGCGCCCACTCCCTCAGCACTGACCCTCCGACAATGCGGCACTCCCTCAGCACTGACCCTCCGACAGTGCCCACTCCCTCAGCACTGACCCACCGTCAGTGCCCACTCCCTCAGCACTGACCCTCCGACAGTGCCCATTCCCTCAGCACTGACCCTCCGACAGTGCCCACTCCCTCAGCACTGACCCTCCGACAGTGCGGCACTCCCTCAGCACTGACCCTCCGACAGTGCGGCACTCCCTCAACACTGACCCTCCGACAGTGCCCACTCCCCCAGCACTGACCCACCGACAGTGCCCACTCCCTCAGCACTGACCCCCCGACAGTGCCCACTCCCTCAGCACTGACCCTCCGACAGTGCCCACTCTCTCAGCACTGACCCTCTGACAGTGCCCACACCCTCAACACTGACCCTCCGACAGTGCCCATTCCCTCAGCACTGACCCTCCGACAGTGCCCACTCCCTCAGCACTGACCCACCGACAGTGCCCACTCCCTCAGCACTGACCCTCCGACAGTGCGGCACTCCCTCAGCACTGACCCTCCGACAGTGCGGCACTCCCTCAACACTGACCCTCCGACAGTGCCCACTCCCCCAGCACTGACCCGCCGACAGTGCCCACTCCCTCAGCACTGACCCCCCGACAGTGCCCACTCCCTCAGCACTGACCCTCTGACAGTGCCCACACCCTCAACACTGACCCTCCGACAGTGCCCATTCCCTCAGCACTGACCCTCCGACAGTGCCCACTCCCTCAGCACTGACCCACCGACAGTGCCCACTCCCTCAGCACTGGCCCCCTGACAGTACCCACTCCCTCAGCACTGACCCTCCGACAGTGCAGCACTCCCTCAGCACTGACCCTCCGACAGTGCCCACTCCCTCAGCACTGACCCTCCGACAGTGCGGCACTCCCTCAGCACTGAACCTCCGACAGTGCCCGCTCCATCAGCACTGACCCTCCGACAGTGCCCGCTCCATCAGCACTGACCCTCCGACAGTGCCCACACCCACAGCACTTACCCCCCGACATTGCCCACTCCCTCAGCACTGACCCTCCAACAGTGCCCAGTCCCTCAGCACTGACGCTCCGACAGTGCGGCACTCCCTCAGCACTGACCCTCTGACAGTGCCCACTCCCTCAGCACTGACCCTCCGACAGTGCCCACTCCCTCAGCACTGACCCTCCGACAGTGCCCACACCCTCAGCACTGACCCTCCGACAGTGCCCTCTCCCTCAGCACTGACCCTCCGACAGTGCCCTCTCCCTCAGCACTGACCCTCCGACAGTGCCCACTCCCTCAGCACTGACCCTCCGACAGTGCGGCACTCCCTCAACACTGACCCTCCAACAGTGCCCACTCCCTCAGCACTGACCCACCGACAGTGCCCACTCCCTCAGCACTGACCCTCCGACAGTGCCCACTCCCTCAGCACTGACCCTCCGACAGTGCCCACACCCTCAGCACTTACCCCCCGACATTGCGCACTCCCTCAGCACTGACCCTCCGACAGTGCCCACTCCCTCAGCACTGACCCTCCGACAGGGCCTACTCCCTCAGCACTGACCCTCCGACAGTGCGGCACTCCCTCAGCACTGACCCTCCGACAGTGCCCACTCCCTCAGCACTGACCCACCGACAGTGCCCACTCCCTCAGCACTGGCCCCCTGACAGTACCCACTCCCTCAGCACTGACCCTCCGACAGTGCAGCACTCCCTCAGCACTGACCCTCCGACAGTGCCCACTCCCTCAGCACTGACCCTCCGACAGTGCGGCACTCCCTCAGCACTGACCCTCCGACAGTGCCCACTCCCTCAGCACTGACCCACCGACAGTGCCCACTCCCTCAGCACTGGCCCCCTGACAGTACCCACTCCCTCAGCACTGACCCACCGACAGTGCCCACTCCCTCAGCACTGACCCTCCCAGAGCGCCCACTCCCTCAGCACTGACCCTCCGACAATGCGGCACTCCCTCAGCACTGACCCTCCGACAGTGCCCACTCCCTCAGCACTGACCCACCGACAGTGCCCACTCCCTCAGCACTGACCCTCCGACAGTGCCCACTCCCTCAGCACTGACCCACCGACAGTGCCCACTCCCTCAGCACTGACCCTCCGACAGTGCGGCACTCCCTCAGCACTGACCCTCCGACAGTGCGGCACTCCCTCAACACTGACCCTCCGACAGTGCCCACTCCCCTAGCACTGACCCACCGACAGTGCCCACTCCCTCAGCACTGACCCCCCGACAGTGCCCACTCCCTCAGCACTGACCCTCCAACAGTGCCCACTCCCTCAGCACTGACCCTCTGACAGTGCCCACACCCTCAACACTGACCCTCCGACAGTGCCCATTCCCTCAGCACTGACCCTCCGACAGTGCCCACTCCCTCAGCACTGACCCACCGACAGTGCCCACTCCCTCAGCACTGGCCCCCTGACAGTACCCACTCCCTCAGCACTGACCCTCCGACAGTGCAGCACTCCCTCAGCACTGACCCTCCGACAGTGCCCACTCCCTCAGCACTGACCCTCCGACAGTGCGGCACTCCCTCAGCACTGACCCTCCGACAGTGCCCGCTCCATCAGCACTGACCCTCCGACAGTGCCCGCTCCATCAGTACTGACCCTCCGACAGTGCCCACACCCTCAGCACTTACCCCCCGACATTGCCCACTCCCACAGCACTGACCCTCCAAAAGTGCCCACTCCCTCAGCACTGACACTCCGACAGTGCGGCACTCCCTCAGCACTGACCCTCTGACAGTGCCCACTCCCTCAGCACTGACCCTCCGACAGTGCCCACTCCCTCAGCACTGACCCTCCGACAGGGCCTACTCCCTCAGCACTGACCCTCCGACAGTGCGGCACTCCCTCAGCACTGACCCTCCGACAGTGCCCACACCCTCAGCACTGACCCTCCGACAGTGCCCTCTCCCTCAGCACTGACCCTCCGACAGTGCCCACTCCCTCAGCACTGACCCTCCGACAGTGCCCACTCCCTCAGCACTGACCCTCCGACAGTGCCCACTCCCTCAGCACTTACCCCCCGACATTGCCCACTCCCTCAGCACTGACCCTCCGACAGTGCCCACTCCCTCAGCACTGACCCTCCGACAGGGCCTACTCCCTCAGCACTGACCCTCCGACAGTGCGGCACTCCCTCAGCACTGACCCTCCGACAGTGCCCACACCCTCAGCACTGACCCTCCGACAGTGCCCTCTCCCTCAGCACTGACCCTCCGACAGTGCCCACTCCCTCAGCACTGACCCTCCGACAGTGCCCACTCCCTCAGCACTGACCCTCTGACAGTGCCCACACCCTCAACACTGACCCTCCGACAGTGCCCATTCCCTCAGCACTGACCCTCCGACAGTGCCCACTCCCTCAGCACTGACCCACCGACAGTGCCCCCTCCCTCAGCACTGACCCTCCGACAGTGCCCCCTCCCTCAGCACTGACCCTCCGACAGTGCCCACTCCCTCAGCACTGACCCTCCGACAGTGCGGCACTCCCTCAGCACTGACCCTCCGACAGTGCCCACACCCTCAGCACTGACCCTCCGACAGTGCCCTCTCCCTCAGCACTGACCCTCCGACAGTGCCCACTCCCTCAGCACTGACCCTCCGACAGTGCGGCACTCCCTCAGCACTGACCCTCCCACAGTGCCCACTCCCTCAGCACTGACCCTCCGACAATGCGGCACTCCCTCAGCACTGACCCTCCGACAGTGCCCACTCCCTCAGCACTGACCCACCAACAGTGCCCACTCCCTCAGCACTGACACTCCGACAGTGCCCACTCCCTCAGCACTGACCCTCCGACAGTGCCCACTCCCTCAGCACTGACCCTCCGACAGTGCGGCACTCCCTCAGCACTGACCCTCCGACAGTGCGGCACTCCCTCAACACTGACCCTCCGACAGTGCCCACTCCCCCAGCACTGACCCACCGACAGTGCCCACTCCCTCAGCACTGACCCCCCGACAGTGCCCACTCCCTCAGCACTGACCCTCCGACAGTGCCCACTCCCTCAGCACTGACTCTCTGACAGTGCCCACACCCTCAACACTGACCCTCCGACAGTGCCCATTCCCTCAGCACTGACCCTCCGACAGTGCCCACTCCCTCAGCACTGGCCCCCTGACAGTACCCACTCCCTCAGCACTGACCCTCCGACAGTGCAGCACTCCCTCAGCACTGACCCTCCGACAGTGCCCGCTCCATCAGCACTGACCCTCCGACAGTGCCCGCTCCATCAGCACTGACCCTCCGACATTGCCCACACCCTCAGCAATTACCCCCTGACATTGCCCACTCCCTCAGCACTGACCCTCCGACAGTGCCCACTCCCTCAGCACTGACCCTCCAACAGTGCCCACTCCCTCAGCACTGACCCTCCGACAGTGCGGCACTCCCTCAACACTGACTCTCCGACAGTGCCCACTCCCTCAGCACTGACCCTCCCACAGTGCCCACTCCCTCAGCACTGACCCTCTGACAATGCGGCACTCCCTCAGCACTGACCCTCCGACAGTGCCCACTCCCTCAGCACTGACCCACCGACAGTGCCCACTCCCTCAGCACTGACCCTCCGACAGTGCCCACTCCCTCAGCACTGACCCACCGACAGTGCCCACTCCCTCAGCACTGACCCTCCGACAGTGCGGCACTCCCTCAGCACTGACCCTCCGACAGTGCGGCACTCCCTCAACACTGACCCTCCGACAGTGCCCACTCCCCCAGCACTGACCCACCGACAGTGCCCACTCCCTCAGCACTGACCCTCCGACAGTGCCCACTCCCTCAGCACTGACCCTCCGACAGTGCCCACTCCCTCAGCACTGACCCTCTGACAGTGCCCACATCCTCAACACTGACCCTCCGACAGTGCCCATTCCCTCAGCACTGACCCTCCGACAGTGCCCACTCCCTCAGCACTGACCCCCTGACAGTACCCACACCCTCAGCACTGACCCTCCGACAGTGCAGCACTCCCTCAGCACTGACCCTCCGACAGTGCCCACTCCCTCAGCACTGACCCTCCGACAGTGCGGCACTCCCTCAGCACTGACCCTCCGACAGTGCCCGCTCCATCAGCACTGACCCTCCGACAGTGCCCACTCCCTCAGCACTGACCCTCCGACAGTGCCCACACCTTCAGCACTTACCCTCCGACATTGCCCACTCCCTCAGCACTGACCCTCCGACAGTGCCCACTCCCTCAGCACTGACCCTTCAACAGTGCCCACTCCCTCAGCACTGACCCTCCGACAGTGCGGCACTCCCTCAGCACTGACCCTCCGACAGTGCCCACACCCTCAGCACTGACCCTCCGACAGTGCCCTCTCCCTCAGCACTGACCCTCCGACAGTGCCCACTCCCTCAGCACTGACCCTCCGACAGTGCCCACTCCCTCAGCACTGACCCTCTGACAGTGCCCACACCCTCAACACTGACCCTCCGACAGTGCCCATTCCCTCAGCACTGACCCTCCGACAGTGCCCACTCCCTCAGCACTGACCCTCCGACAGTGCCCACTCCCTCAGCACTGACCCTCCGACAGTGCGGCACTCCCTCAGCACTGACCCTCCGACAGTGCGGCACTCCCTCAACACTGACCCTCCGACAGTGCCCACTCCCCCAGCACTGACCCACCGACAGTGCCCACTCCCTCAGCACTGACCCCCCGACAGTGCCCACTCCCTCAGCACTGACCCTCCGACAGTGCCCACTCCCTCAGCACTGACCCTCTGACAGTGCCCACACCCTCAACACTGACCCTCCGACAGTGCCCATTCCCTCAGCACTGACCCTCCGACAGTGCCCACTCCCTCAGCACTGACCCACCGACAGTGCCCACTCCCTCAGCACTGGCCCCCTGACAGTACCCACTCCCTCAGCACTGACCCTCCGACAGTGCAGCACTCCCTCAGCACTGACCCTCCGACAGTGCCCACTCCCTCAGCACTGACCCTCCGACAGTGCGGCACTCCCTCAGCACTGACCCTCCGACAGTGCCCGCTCCATCAGCACTGACCCTCCGACAGTGCCCGCTCCATCAGTACTGACCCTCCGACAGTGCCCACACCCTCAGCACTTACCCCCCGACATTGCCCACTCCCACAGCACTGACCCTCCGACAGTGCCCACTCCCTCAGCACTGACCCTCCAAAAGTGCCCACTCCCTCAGCACTGACCCTCCGACAGTGCGGCACTCCCTCAGCACTGACCTTCTGACAGTGCCCACTCCCTCAGCACTGACCCTCCGACAGTGCCCACTCCCTCAGCACTGACCCTCCGACAGGGCCTACTCCCTCAGCACTGACCCTCCGACAGTGCGGCACTCCCTCAGCACTGACCCTCCGACAGTGCCCACACCCTCAGCACTGACCCTCCGACAGTGCCCTCTCCCTCAGCACTGACCCTCCGACAGTGCGGCACTCCCTCAACACTGACTCTCCGACAGTGCCCACTCCCTCAGCACTGACCCTCCCACAGTGCCCACTCCCTCAGCACTGACCCTCCGACAATGCGGCACTCCCTCAGCACTGACCCTCCAACAGTGCCCACTCCCTCAGCACTGACCCATCGACAGTGCCCACTCCCTCAGCACTGACCCTCCGACAGTGCCCACTCCCTCAGCACTGACCCTCCGACAGTGCCCACACCCTCAGCACTTACCCCCCGACAGTGCCCACTCCCTCAGCACTGACCCGCCGACAGTGCCCACTCCCTCAGCACTGACCCTCCAACAGTGCCCACTCCCTCAGCACTGACCCTCCGACAGTGCGGCACTCCCTCAGCACTGACCCTCCGACAGTGCCCACTCCCTCAGCCCTGACCCACCGACAGTGCCCACTCCCTCAGCACTGACCCACCGACAGTGCCCACACCCTCAGCACTTACCCCCCGACATTGCCCACTCCCTCAGCACTGACCCTCCGACAGTGCCCACTCCCTCAGCACTGACCCTCCGACAGGGCCTACTCCCTCAGCACTGACCCTCCGACAGTGCGGCACTCCCTCAGCACTGACCCTCCGACAGTGCCCACGCCCTCAGCACTGACCCTCCGACAGTGCCCTCTCCCTCAGCACTGACCCTCCGACAGTGCCCACTCCCTCAGCACTGACCCTCCGACAGTGCCCACTCCCTCAGCACGGACCCTCTGACAGGGCCCACACCCTCAACACTGACCCTCCGACAGTGCCCACTCCCTCAGCACTGACCCTCCGACAGTGCCCACTCCCTCAGCACTGACCCTCCGACAGTGCCCACTCCCTCAGCACTGACCCACCGACAGTGCTCCCTCCCTCAGCACTGACCCTCCGACAGTGCCCACTCCCTCAGCACTGACCCTCCGACAGGGCCTACTCCCTCAGCACTGACCCTCCGACAGTGCGGCACTCCCTCAGCACTGACCCTCCGACAGTGCCCACACCCTCAGCACTGACCCTCCGACAGTGCCCTCTCCCTCAGCACTGACCCTCCGACAGTGCCCACTCCCTCAGCACTGACCCTCCGACAGTGCGGCACTCCCTCAACACTGACTCTCCGACAGTGCCCACTCCCTCAGCACTGACCCTCCGACAGTGCCCACTCCCTCAGCACTGACCCTCCGACAGTGCGGCACTCCCTCAGCACTGACCCTCCGACAGTGCGGCACTCCCTCAACACTGACCCTCCGACAGTGCCCACTCCCCCCGCACTGACCCCCCGACAGTGCCCACTCCCTCAGCACTGACCCTCCGACAGTGCCCACTCCCTCAGCACTGACTCTCTGACAGTGCCCACACCCTCAACACTGACCCTCCGACAGTGCCCATTCCCTCAGCACTGACCCTCCGACAGTGCCCACTCCCTCAGCACTGACCCACCGACAGTGCCCACTCCCTCAGCACTGGCCCCCTGACAGTACCCACTCCCTCAGCACTGACCCTCCGACAGTGCAGCACTCCCTCAGCACTGACCCTCCGACAGTGCCCACTCCCTCAGCACTGACCCTCCGACAGTGCGGCACTCCCTCAGCACTGACCCTCCGACAGTGCCCGCTCCATCAGCACTGACCCTCCGACAGTGCCCGCTCCATCAGCACTGACCCTCCGACAGTGCCCACACCCTCAGCAATTACCCCCTGACATTGCCCACTCCCTCAGCACTGACCCTCCGACAGTGCCCACTCCCTCAGCACTGACCCTCCAACAGTGCCCACTCCCTCAGCACTGACCCTCCGACAGTGCGGCACTCCCTCAACACTGACTCTCCGACAGTGCCCACTCCCTCAGCACTGACCCTCCCACAGTGCCCACACCCTCAGCACTGACCCTCTGACAATGCGGCACTCCCTCAGCACTGACCCTCCGACAGTGCCCACTCCCTCAGCACTGACCCACCGACAGTGCCCACTCCCTCAGCACTGACCCTCCGACAGTGCCCACTCCCTCAGCACTGACCCACCGACAGTGCCCACTCCCTCAGCACTGACCCTCCGACAGTGCGGCACTCCCTCAGCACTGACCCTCAGACAGTGCGGCACTCCCTCAACACTGACCCTCCGACAGTGCCCACTCCCCCAGCACTGACCCACCGACAGTGCCCACTCCCTCAGCACTGACCCTCCGACAGTGCCCACTCCCTCAGCACTGACCCTCCGACAGTGCCCACTCCCTCAGCACTGACCCTCTGACAGTGCCCACACCCTCAACACTGACCCTCCGACAGTGCCCATTCCCTCAGCACTGACCCTCCGACAGTGCCCACTCCCTCAGCACTGACCCCCTGACAGTACCCACACCCTCAGCACTGACCCTCCGACAGTGCAGCACTCCCTCAGCACTGACCCTCCGACAGTGCCCACTCCCTCAGCACTGACCCTCCGACAGTGCGGCACTCCCTCAGCACTGACCCTCCGACAGTGCCCGCTCCATCAGCACTGACCCTCCGACAGTGCCCACACCTTCAGCACTTACCCCCCGACATTGCCCACTCCCTCAGCACTGACCCTCCGACAGTGCCCACTCCCTCAGCACTGACCCTTCAACAGTGCCCACTCCCTCAGCACTGACCCTCCGACAGTGCGGCACTCCCTCAGCACTGACCCTCTGACAGTGCCCACTCCCTCAGCACTGACCCTCCGACAGTGCCCACTCCCTCAACACTGACCCTCTGACAGTGCCCACTCCCTCAGCACTGACCCTCCGACAGTGCCGACTGGGGGACCCTGTGTGTGACCGTGTGTGTGACCGTGTGTGTGACCCTGTGTGTGACCGTGTGTTGGATCCCCCTCGTACCTGATTGACTACGGTCACCTCCTGAATGTTGTAAGCAAAGTCACTTTCGGATGTTGCTCCCACTGTCAGAGTGATGATCGTTCCTGGCTGTGTTCCCTCTGGGACTGAGATTACAGCCGTCCCCGCCATCGTCACGTTTGTGGCCAGAAATATTCTGAAGCAGAGAGAGAGGGAGTGAGAGAGAGTGAGCAAGAGAGTGAGAGAGAGAGTGAGAGAGAGAGAGAGAGAGTGAGTGTGAGAGAGAGTGAGCGTGAGAGAGAGAGTGAGCGTGAGAGAGAGAGGAGGTGGAGGGAGAGAGAGAGAGTGTGAGAGAGAGTGTGAGTGTGTGACAGAGAGAGAGTGTATGAGAGAGTGTGTGAGTGTGAAAGAGAGAGCAGGAGGAGGGAGAGAGAGTATCGTGAGAGAGTGTGAGAGAGCGTGTCAATGTGAGCGAGAGAGAGGGAGTGTGAGAGACAGAGTGAGTGTGTGAGTGAGGGAGCAGGTGGAGGGAGAGAGTATTGTGAGAGAGTGTGAGAGAGCGTGTCAGTGTGTGAGAGAAGGAGCGAGTGTGTGAGAGAGAGAGTGTGAGAGAGCATGCCAGTGCGTGTGAGAGAGAGAGTGAGTGTGAGAGAGAGAGTGAGTGTGAGAGAGTGTGTGAGTGTGAGAGGGAGAGTGTGAGAGACAGTGAGTGACAGTGTGTGTGTGTGTGTGAGAGAGAGACAGAGACAGAGAGAGAATATGTGTGAGAGAGAGAAAGTGTGTGTGAGAGAGAGACTGAGAGGGAGATTATGAGACAGACTGTCAGAGAGAGAGATAGAGTGTGAGCGAGAGTTTGAGGGAGGGACAGTGTGTGAGGGAGAGATTAAAAGAGTGTGTGAGTGTGACAGAGAGAGTGTGAGATTGAGTATGAGAGAGTGAGTGAGAGTGTGAGAGAGTGACTGAGTGTGAGAGAGTGAGTGAGAGTGTGAGAGAGTGTGAGAGTGTGAGGGTGTGAGTGTGAGCGTGACGGTGTGAGTATAAGTGTGAGGGTATGGGTGTGAGTGTGAGTGGGAATGCTGCAGTGCAGAGGGACTTGGGATCCCAAACAGCCCGCACCCAGGGGGTGGGGAGTGAGGGGGTGGGATGGGGATATGGGGGGTGGGGAGTGAGGGGGTGGGATGGGGATATGGGGGGTGGGGAGTGAGGGGGTGGGACGGGAAATTGGGGGTGGGGAGTGAGAGGGTGGGGAGTGAGGGGGTGGGAAGGGGATATGGGGGGGTGGGGAGTGAGGGGGTGGGATGGGGATATGGGGGGTGGGGAGTGAGGGGGTGGGAAGGAAATTGGGGGTGGGGAGTGAGGGGGTGGGATGGGGATATGGGGGCGTGGGGAGTGAGGGGGTGGTACGGGGGGTATGGGGGTGGGGAGTGAGGGGGTGGGATGGGGATATGGGGGTGGGGAGTGAGGGGGTGGTACGGGGGGTATGGGGGTGGGATGTGAGGGGGTGGAGGGGGGTATGGGGGGGTGGGGTGTGAGGGGGTGGTGGGGGGTATGGGGGGGTGGGATACAGGGTCTGTCTGACCGAGGGAAGCGGGGTCAGCCTGGGTGGGGTGGGCGGGGCCTGAGAGGTTGATCCGACTGGGAGGGAGGGGCTGGCAGGTGGCTGGAATTGATGGGCCGAGTGGCCGCCTGCCCGAACGCGGCGAGGAACGCTTCATCTCTCCAGCGCCTGTCGCCACCCCTGAGAAGTGTCCCCTCCCCCCGCCCAGAGTTGCCCGAAAGCCCCGCCCATGATGCACAGGGAGAGCTCACAGACAGCCGATTGGCTACCATTCGGCCTGCTAGCTCCATGCTGTCCAGGAATCCGAATACCTCCACTCCCCCTCCCCCACCCCCACTCCCCACACAGTTGGCCAATGGCTGCACTACCCCCACCCCCTCACCTCTGGGGCTGGAACTCAACCAGGTAATGGTCATCCCGGAGGTCGATGGTGTAGTGGGCTGAATGGCCTCTGTTGGAGATGGTGAACGAGATGTTCCCATGGGTCCCAGCCCTGATGGACTGATCCACACTGACCTGTACACAGAGAGCACAGAGACACTGGGAATGACAACAGGCCCTTCGGCCCCTCCGCAGGATAGCAGCAGGCCCATCTCCAACTGCCCCCACCAACCCCGCACGCTCTCTCCCCACCTCTCTCCCCCTCTCTGTCTCTCTCTCTCTGTTTTTCTCTCTCTCTCTTCCACCCCCCACCGTCTCTCTCCCTCCCTCTCTCACTAGCTCTGTTTCTCTCTCTCTCTCTCTCTCTCTCTCTCACTGTCTCTGTCTCTCTCTCTCTCCCCACCACCCCCCATCTCTCTCCCTCTCTCAATGTCTCTGTTTCTCTCTCTCACGGTCTCTGTCAGTCTCTCTGTCTCCCTCCTTCTCCCTATCTCTCTCTCTCTCTCTCTCCCTCTTTCACTGTCTCTGTCTGTCTGTCTGTCTCTCTCTCTCTCTCTCCTGCTCACTCTCTCTCCCCCTCTCTCCCACTTTCTCTCTCTCCCGCTTTCTCTCTCTCTCTCTCTCTCTCTCTCTCTCCCCCCGCACCCCCCAATCTCCCCTGGAACATTCTCACTCGCTCCAGGAGAGACAGAAATGGACAGTGCGCACGTCTAGCCCCTTCCCCATCCATCCCATCCCGGACCCCACACGTCAGCCCAGCAGGGAGAGAGAGAGAGTGAGGGGGAGAGAGAGGGAGAGAGTGAGGGAGAGAGAGGGAGTGAGGGGGAGACAGAGAGAGAGAGAGGGAGGGAGAGTGATAGGGAGGGAGAGTGAGAGGGAGGGGGAGAGTGAGAGAGGGAGGAAGGGAGAGAGAGAGAGGGAGGGAGTGAGGGGGAGAGAGAGGGAGGGAGAGGGAGGTAGGGAGAGAGAGGTAGGGGGAGAGAGAGGGAGAGGGAGGGAGAGAGAGGGAGAGAGGAAGGGAGGGGGAGAGAGGAAGGGAGAGAGAGAGGGAGGGAGAGAGAGAGAGAGGGAGGGATGGAGAGAGACGGAGAGAGGCGGAGAGAGAGAGGGGGAGGGAGAGAGAGAGGGAGGGAGGGAGAGAGAGAGGGAGGAGGGAGAGAATGAGGGAGGGAGAGAACGAGGGAGGGGGAGAACGAGAGAAAGAGAGAATGAGGGAGGGAGAGAGAACGAGGGAGGAAGAGAACGAGGGAGTGAGAGAGTGAGGGAAAGAGAGGGAGGGAGAAAGAGAGGGAGGGAGAGAGAGAGGGAGGGAGAGAGGGAGGGAGAGAGGGAGGGAGAGAGAGGGACAGAGGGAGGGAGAGAATGAGGAAGGAAGAGAACGAGCGAAGGAGAAAACGAGGGAGAGAGAGAGAACGAGGGAAAGAAAGGGGGAGGGAGAGCAAGAGAGTGAGGGAGAGAGAGAGAGGGATAGGGGTGAAAGGGAAGGGGAGAGGGAGGGAGGGAGAGAGAGAGAGAGAACCTTGAAGTAGTTTCAAACACAGTCACCTTTCACAACGCCCTGTGGCCTTTGGCTCAGAGATACCCCCTGCCATTAGAGAAGGGGGCAGCAAGGAACCTCCCAGCACCAGGGACCCCGGTTCGATCCCACCCTCGGGTGACTGTCTGGGAGGGGTTTGCACATTCTCCCTGTGTCTGTGTGGGTTTGCTCCGGGTGCTCCGGTTTCCTCCCACAGTCCAACGATGTACAGGTTAGGGTGGATTGGCCATGGGGAATTGTCCCATAGTGCCCAGGGATGTACAGGTTAGGGTGGGTTGGCCATGGGGAATTGTCCCATAGTGCCCAGGGATGTACAGGTTAGGGTGGGTTGGCCATGGGGAATTGTCCCATAGTGCCCAGGGATGTGCAGGTTAGGGTGGGTTGGCCATGGGAAATTGTCCCATAGTGCCCAGGGATGTGCAGGTTAGGGTGGGTTGGCCATGGGAAATTGTCCCATAGTGCCCAGGGATGTGCAGGTTAGGGTGGGTTGGCCATGGGAAATTGTCCGATAGTGCCCAGGGATGTGCAGGTTAGGGTGGATTGGCCATGGGAAATTGTCCCATAGTGCCCAGGGATGTATAGGTTAGGGTGGATTGGCCGTGGGAAATTGTCCCATAGTGCCCAGGGATGTGCAGGTTAGGGTGAATTGGCCATGGGAAATTGTCCCATAGTGCCCAGGGATGTATAGGTTAGGGTGGATTGGCCATGGGAAATTGTCCGATAGTGCCCAGGGATGTGCAGGTTAGGGTGGATTGGCCATGGGAAATTGTCCCATAGTGCCCAGGGATGTGCAGGTTAGGGTGGATTGGCCATGGGAAATTGTCCCATAGTGCCCAGGGATGTGCAGGTTAGGGTGGATTGGCCATGGGAAATTGTCCCATAGTGCCCAGGGATGTGCAGGTTAGGGTGGACTGGCCGTGGGAAATTATCCCATAGTGTCCAGGGATGTGCAGGTTCGGGTGGACTGGCCGTGGGAAATTGTCCCATAGTGCCTAGGGATGTGCAGGTTAGGGTGAATTGGCCATGGGAAATTGTCCCATAGTGCCCAGGGATGTGCAGGTTAGGGTGGGTTGGCCATGGGAAATTGTCCCATAGTGTCCAGGGATGTGCAGGTTAGGATGGATTGGTCATGGGAAATTGTCCCATAGTGCCCAGGGATGTGCAGGTTAGGGTGAATTGGCCATGGGAAATTGTCCCATAGTGCCCAGGGATGTGCAGGTTAGGGTGGGATTGGCCATGGGAAATTGTCCCATAGTGTCCAGGGATGTACAGGTTAGGGTGGATTGGCCGTGGGAAATTGTCCCTTAGTGCCCAGGGATGTGCAGGTTAGGGTGGATTGGCCATGGGAAATTGTCCCTTAGTGTCCAGGGTTGTACAGGTTAGGGTGGAGTGGCCATGGGAAATTGTCCCATAGTGCCCAGGGATGTGCAGGTTAGGGTGGGTTGGCCATGGGATATTGTCCCATAGTGCCCAGGGATGTGCAGGTTAGGGTGGAGTGGCCAGGGAAATTGTCCCATAGTGTCCAGGGATGTGCAGGTTAGGGTGGGATTGGCCATGGGAAATTGTCCCATAGTGCCAAGGGCTGTGCAGGTTAGGGTGGGATTGGCCATGGGAAATTGTCCCATAGTGCCCAGGGCTGTGCAGGTTAGTGTGGGATTGGCCATGGGAAATTGTCCCAAAGTGCCCAGGGCTGTGCAGGTTAGGGTGGGATTGGCCATGGGAAATTGTCCCATAGTGCCCAGGGATGTGCAGGTTAGGGTGGATTGGCCATGGGGAATTGTCCCATAGTGCCCAGGGATGTGCAGGTTAGGGTGGATTGGCCATGGGGAATTGTCCCATAGTGCCCAGGGATGTGCAGGTTAGGGTGGGTTGGCCATGGGAAATTGTCCCATAGTGTCCAGGGATGTGCAGGTCTTTGCTCCCTCCCTCAGATCGAAGTGGTAACGCTCTGTACAATTGCCCAGAGTCCTCAGGAATGGTTCCTGATGGACGATGTTCATGTCTTGAGTCTCTGCTGCTTTGAGGTGGTTCCCTCCTGTGATTGGCCCCATCCGATGGTGGACGGTGCAGACACTCATCAGACAGAGCTCCGCCCACACTGAGACATCACTGCGTCTGCTCCAACCAATACCCCGGGGGCAGGAACACACCTGCCCATTAGCACAGGGCTTCAAAGGGTCAGGCTCACACTGTATCTAACCCCGTGCTGTCCCTGTCCCTGGGAGTGTTTGATGGGGGGACAGTGTAGAGGGAGCTTTACTCTGTATCTAACCCCGTGCTGTCCCTGTCCTTGGGAGTGTTTGATGGGGGACAGTGTAGAGGGAGCTTTACTCTGTATCTAACCCCGTGCTGTCCCTGTCCTTGGGAATGTTTGATGGGGGACAGTGTAGAGGGAGCTTTACTCTGTATCTAACACCGTGCTGTCTCTGTCCCTGGGGGTGTTTGATGGTGGGACAGTGTAGAGGGAGCTTTACTCTGTATCTAACCCCGGTCTGTGTGCTGATTGGCTGTAGGTTACCTGGAGCGTTGTATGGGTGGCAGTGTTGATGGAGGGTGATTGTCGGCGGAATTTCATCTCCATCTCGCTCTGTCCGTTCAGCTGGACATGGAACGGCCGGCCTGGAAGTTCCCGGAATTTCACCAGGAATATCCCGTCCCCGCTGATGCTTCCCAGAGGCTCCCTCTGCAAGACCTCGCCCCGTGTATCGATGAGCGCCACATCCTGGAGCTGCAGGGCTGGGTACTGAGGCAAGCCCGGCACCGTGACGGCCATCACACTCTCTCTACCTGTAACGCAAGGCATCACAGGTGATAGCAACTTCCCTGGAGATTCCCCTCCTCCCCCCACTCCCTCCCTCGCCCTCTAAACACCCACACGCCCCAATCCAATCCATGGCTCATGTGAGTGTTGGATAAGGGAGGGAGGGGGGTACTGTCCCATCTCTCCCTCGCATCAGGACCCACGCAAGAATACCAAATTCTACACGGTCTCCCCTGATTGGTTCACTAGGCGAGTCCTGACAGAGTGTTGGTACCATGGGGACAATGTAGAGGGAGCTTTACTCTGTATCTAACCCCGTGCTGTCCCTGTCCCTGGGAGTGTTTGATGGGGGGACAGTGTAGAGGGAGCTTTACTCTGTATCTAACCCCGTGCTGTCCTTGTCCCTGGGAGTGTTTGATGGGGGGACAGTGTAGAGGGAGCTTTACTCTGTATCTAACCCCGTGCTGTCCCTGTCCCTGGGAGTGTTTGATGTGGGGGACAGTGTAGAGGGAGCTTTACTCTGTATCTAACCCCGTGCTGTCCCTGTCCCTGGGAGTGTTTGATGAGGGACAGTGTAGAGGGAGCTTCACTCTGTATCTAACCCCGTGCTGTCCCTGTCCCTGGGAGTGTTTGATGGGGGACAGTGTAGAGGGAGCTTTACTCTGTATCTAACCCCGTGCTGTCCCTGTCCCTGGGAGTGTTTGATGGGAGGACAGTGTAGAGGGAGCTTTACTCTGTATCTAACCCCGTGCTGTCCCTGTCCCTGGGAGTGTTTGATGGGAGGACAGTGTAGAGGGAGCTTTACTCTGTATCTAACCCCGTGCTGTCCCTGTCCCTGGGTGTGTTTGATGGGAGGACACAGGGCCGACTCAGTGGTGTGGTCCTCATTGTCTCCTCGGTCTCCCTTCCCCACCGGAACCTTCCCCCGAAATCATCGTTCCCCTCCCCCAGCCCCTCAGTCTCTGTCCTGTCCATCCCCCACCCCTGCACCCCAAGGATTGGACCAGACACAGGGTGGACTCTCCTCGATTGAGGAATACAAGGGGGACGCTGAATGTTGGAGCGTGGGGAGAGAGAGCAGGAGATTGAGTCATGTTCCTCATCGTATGGGCTAGTAGAGAGTAAATGGCCTGAATACCACCCTTCCTCAACGAAATGACATCATCAAGACCCAAGGCAGGAGTGGGGAGGGAATAATCCCCACTAGCCCCTGGGTGGGGGCAGCTCCAACAACACTCGAGAAGCTCGACACTATCCAGGGACAAAGCAGCCCCCAGACCCACACCCACAAACACCCCCTCGCTCCCTCCCCCCACCCCTCCCTCAGTAACAGCAGTGTGTACCATCCCCTCCCTCCCCCCACCCCCCCTCAGTAACAGCAGTGTGTACCATCCCTCCCTCCCCCCACCCCCCTCAGTAACAGCAGTGTGTACCACCCCCTCCCCCCCACCCCCCCTCAGTAACAGCAGTGTGTACCATCCCCTCCCCCTGCAAGTTCCCCTCCGAGCCCCTCCCCATCCCGACTTGGAAATCTATCAGCCGTTCCTTCCTGGGTCAGAATCCTGGGATTCCCTCCCTCAGGGACATTGTGGGTCTCCCCTACAGCACATGGGCTGCAGCGGGTCAGGGAGGCAGCTCACCCCCACCTTCCCAAGGGGGCAACTAGGGACGGGGCGGGAAATACTGGGCCCAGCCAGAGAAGGTAGGAAAGCAGCAGAGAGAAGCTTTCCAAGTGATACGTGGGACTGAGTGACCGCAGGAGGTCCGGGCTTCCCTCTGAGTGTGGGATACCTCAGTCAGGGATCCCCGGGGAATGGAGGGCTGGGGGTGGAAAAGGAAGGAGAGGTGGTCCTGCAGAAGCTGTTACTTGCCTGCCATTGGTCGCCCGGGTAACAGAGTGAGACCAGGGTGGGGGCCTTGGAACGGCTGGACAAAATCGTACAGGAAATTCACCACACTCCGGCCTGTGGATGGACACAGCGTGGAGAGAACCACGGTTATTACTATACTCCGAGGAGTTCCATTCCAGCTCCCTGTTACAATCCCACAGCAATCCCCATTACAGGCAGGGCTCTGCACTGTTACATTCACACCAGGAACCATGCTGCACGGTCATTACAATCCCTGTTACAGGCAGGTCATGGCCCTGTGTGATTCACACATCAAACCCCATTCCACACGCATTCCTGTCCCTGTTACACTCACATTGCAGTCCCAGACACTCACATTACAGTTCCTGTTGCACTCACATTCCTGTCCGTGTTATACTTACATTACAGTCCCTATGACATACACATACTGACCCCATTACACTCACATTACAGTCTCTGTTACATTCACATTACAGTCCCTGTCACACTCACATTACAGTTGCTGTTACACACACAATCCTGTCCCTGTTACACTCACATTGCAGTCCCTGTTACACTCACATTCCTGTCCGTGTTATACTTACATTACAGTCCCTGTGACACTCACATTACTGTCCCCATTACACACACATTACAGTCCCTGTCAGACACGCATTCCTGTTCCTGTTACACTCACACTCATGTCCCTGTTACACACACATTCCTGTCCATGTTACACTCACATTCCTGTCCCTGTTACACACACATTACAGTCCCTGTTACACTCACATTCCTGTTCCTGTTACACTCACATTACAGTCCCTGTTACACTCAATAGACAACAGACAGTAGGTGCAGGAGTAGGCCATTCTGCCCTTCAAGCCTGTACCGCCATTCAATGTGATCACGGCTGATCATTCCTAATCAGTATCCTGTTCCTGCCTTATCTCCATAACCCTTGATCCCACTATCTTTGAGAGCTCTAGCCAACTCTTTCTTAAATGAATCCAGAGACTGGGCCTCCACTGCCCTCTGGGGCAGAGCATTCCACACAGCCACCACTCTCTGGGTGAAGACGTTTCTCCTCATCTCTGTCCTAAATGGTCTACCCCGTATTTTTAAGCTGTGTCCTCTGGTTCGGCACTCACCCATCAGCGGAAACATGTTTCCTGCCTCCAGAGTGTCCAATCCTTTCATAATCTTATATGTCTCAATCAGATCCCCTCTCAGTCTTCTAAACTCAAGGGTATACAAGCCCAGTCGCTCCAGTCTTTCAGTGTAAGGTAATCCCGCCGTTCCAGGAATTGACTTCGTGAACCTACGCTGCACTCCCTCAATAGCCAGAATGTCTTTCCTCAAATTTGGAGACCAGAACTGCACACAGTACTCCAGGTGTGGTCTCACCAGGGCCCTGTACAGCTGCAGAAGCACCTCTTTGCTTCTATACTCAATTCCTCTTGTTATGAAGGCCAGCATGCTATTAGCCTTCTTCACTACCTGCTGTACCTGCATGCTTACCTTCATTGGCTGGTGTACAAGAACACCCAGATCTCTCTGTACTGTCCCTTTACCTAAATTGATTCCATTGAGGTAGTAATCTGTCTTCCTGTTCTTACCACCAAAGTGGATAACCATACATTTATCCACATTAAACTGCATCTGCCCACTCACCTAACCTGTCCAGGTCACCCTGTAATCTCCTAACATCCTCCTCACATTTCACCCTGCCACCCAGCTTAGTACCATCAGCAAATTTGCTAATGTTATTACTAATACCATCTTCTATATCATTAACATATATTGTAAAAAGCTGCGGTCCCAGCACTGATCCCTGTGGTACCCCACTGGTCACTGCCTGCCATTCTGAAATGGAGCCGTTTATCACTACCCTTTGTTTCCTATCAGCCAACCAACTTTCAATCCAATCTAGTACTTTGCCCCCAATACCATGCGCCCTAATTTTACTCACTAACCTCCTGTGTGGGACTTTATCAAAAGCTTTCTGGAAGCCCAGGTACACTACATCTACTGGATCTCCCTCATCCATCTTCAGAGTTACATCCTCAAAAAATTCCAGAAGATTAGTCAAGCGTGATTTCCCCTTCATAAATCCATGCTGACTCTGACCAATCCTGTTACTACTATCCAGATGTGTCATAATCTCATCCTTTATAATAGACTCCAGCATCTTACCCACCACTGAGGTCAGACTAACTGGTTTATAATTTCCTGCTTTCTCTCTCCCATCTTTCTTAAAAAGTGGTACAACATTAGCCACCCTCCAATCCTCAGGAACTGATCCCGAATCTATCAAACTCTGGAAAATAATCACCAACACATCCACAATTTCCCGAGCCACCCCCTTCAGTACCCTGGGATGTAGACCATCAGGCCCCGGGGACTTATCAACCTTCAGACCTAACAGTCTCTCCAACACCAAATCCTGGCAAATATAAATTCCCTTCAGTTCAGGTCCTTCAGCCACTGTTACCTCAGGGAGATTGCTTGTGTCTTCCCCAGTGAACACAGATCTGAAGTACCCATTTAATTCTTCTGCTATTTCTTTGTTCCCTGTAATATATTCCCCTGTTTCTGTCTTCAAGGGCCCAATTTTAGTCCGAACCATTTTTTTGCCTTGCACATACTTGAAAAAGCTGTTACTATCCTCCTTTATATTATTGGCCAGTTTACCTTCGTACCTCATTTTTTCTCTGCGTTTTTCCTTCTTAGTAATCCTCTGTTGTTCTTTAAAAGCTTCCCAGTCCTCCGTTTTCCCACTTATTTTTGCTATGTTATACTTTTTCTCTTTTATATGTTCCTTAACTTCCCTCGTCAGCCACGGCCGCCCATGCCTCCTCCTGGGATCTTTCATCCTTTTAGGAATGAACTGATCCTGCGTCTTCTGCGTTATACACAGAAATATCCGCCATTGTCCCTCCACGGTCATCCCTGCTAAGGTATTGCCCCATTGTACTTTGGCCAGCTCCTCCCTCATAGCTCCATAGTTCCCTTTATTCAACAGAAGTATTGTCACTTCTGACTGTACCCTCTCCCTCTCAAATTGCAGATTGAAGCTTATTGTATTATGGTCACTACTTCCCAATGGCTCCTTCACTTCGAGGTCCCCCTTCATCCTCTTCATTCCTGTCCCTGTTACACTCACATTACAGTCCCTGTTACACTCACATTACAGTCCCTGTTATACTCACATTACAGACCATGTTATCCTCACATTAAAGTCCCTGTTACACACACATTACAGTCCCTGTTACACTCACATTACAGTCCCTGTTACACTCACATTACAGTTCCTGTTACACTCACATTCCCGTCCCTGTTACTCTCACATTCCTGTCTCTGTTACACACACATTACAGTCCCTGTTGCACTCACATTCCTATGTCTGTTATAATAACATTCCCATCCCTGTTACACTCACATTCCTGTCCCTGTTACACACACATTACAGTCCCTGTTGCACTCACATTCCTGTATCTGTTACACTCACATTACAGTCCATGTTACAATCTCATTACAATCCATGTTACACTCACATTCCTGTCTCTGTTACACTCACATTACAGTCCCTGATACACTCACATTACAGTGTTATACTCGCAATACCATCCCTGTTTCACTCACATTACAGTCCCTGTTACAATCACATTACAGTCCCTGTTACACTCACATTCCTGTACTTGTTACACATACATTACTGTCCCTGTTACACTCACATTACAGTCCCCATTACACACACATTCCTGCCCCTGTTACACTTACATTACAGTCCCTGTTACACTCACATTACGGTCCCTGTTATACTCACATAACAGTCTCTGATACAATCACATTACGATCCATGTTACACTCACATTACAGTCCCTGTTACACTCACATTCCTGTCCCAGTTACACTCACATTACTGTCCCTGTTACACTCACATTACTGTCCCTGTTACACACACATTACAGTCCCTGTTGCACTCGCATTACAGTCCCTGTACACTCACATTACATCCCAGTTGCACTCACACTCCTGTCTCTGTTACATTCACATTACAGTCCCTGTTACACTCACATTCCTGTCCCTGTTACACTCACATTCCTGTCCCTGTTACACTCACATTACAGTCCCTGTTACACTCACATTCCTGTCCCTGTTACACTCACATTCCTGTCCCTGTTACATTCACATTACAGTCCCTGTTACACTCACACTCCTGTCCCTGTTACACTCACATTCCTGTCCCTGTTACACTCACATTACAGTCCCTGTTACATTCACATTACAGTCCCTGTTACATTCACATTCCTGTCCCTCTTACACTGACAGAGAAACAGAGAATGAGGAGGGGGAGATTGAGAAAGGGGAAGCGAAATAGAGAGTGGGGGCCCGAGGCACGAAGATGGGGCTGTGTACAGAATCAGAATACAAGAAAGCACATAGTAAAGGGACGATGACAGAGCAGGTGGAAGTCACGGAGAGAATGAGAACGTCGAGGGGAGAGGGGAAAAAATCTCAGACCTGTCACTTTGACACTGTAGGGAGTTCCGGACATTACAAATAGTTCCCATTCCCCGGAATCGGGGGGTGAATGAAGGTGGATGACTGTAAGGTCACCAAAACGTTTAATAAGTGCCAGAGAGCCAGAGAACTGTGTACTCAACTGAGAGGTACCTGAGGAGAAACAGAGGGGGTTATAACATCGTGATAACAATAATACAGGGTAAGGGTCACTCACTGTGTAACTGTACAGAGTCAGTGTTTATACAGCAGGGTAAGGGTCACTCACTGTGTAACCGTACAGAGTCAGTGTTTATTCAGCAGGGTAAGGGTCACTCACTGTGTAACCGTACAGAGTCAGTGTTTATTCAGCAGGGTAAGAGTCACTCACTGTGTAACCGTACAGAGTCAGTGTTTATTCAGCAGAGTAAGTGTCACTCACTGTGTAACCGTACAGAGTCAGGGTTTATTCAGCAGGGTAAGGGTCACTCACTGTGTAACCGTACAGAGTCAGTGTTTATACAGCAGGGTAAGGGTCACTCACTGTGTAACCGTACAGAGTCAGTGTTTATACAGCAGGGTAAGGGTCACTCACTGTGTAACTGTACAGAGTCAGGGTTTATACAGCAGGGTAAGGGTCACTCACTGTGTAACCGTACAGAGTCAGTGTTTATTCAGCAGGGTGATGGTCACTCACTGTGTAACCGTACAGAGTCAGTGTTTATACAGCAGGGTAAGGGTCACTCACTGTGTAACCGTACAGAGTCAGTGTTTATACAGCAGGGTAAGGGTCACTCACTGTGTAACCGTACAGAGTCAGTGTTTATACAGCAGGGTAAGGGTCACTCACTGTGTAACCGTACAGAGTCAGTGTTTATACAGCAGGGTCAGGGTCACTCACTGTGTAACCGTACAGAGTCAGTGTTTATTCAGCAGGGTGATGGTCACTCACTGTGTAACCGTACAGAGTCAGTGTTTATACAGCAGGGTAAGGGTCACTCACTGTGTAACCGTACAGAGTCCGTGTTTATACAGCAGGGTAAGGGTCACTCACTGTGTAACCGTACAGAGTCAGTGTTTATACAGCAGGGTAAGGGTCACTCACTGTGTAACTGTACAGAGTCAGTGTTTATACAGCAGGGTAAGGGTCACTCACTGTGTAACCGTACAGAGTCAGTGTTTATACAGCAGGGTAAGGGTCACTCACTGTGTAACCGTACAGAGTCAGGGTTTATACAGCAGGGTAAGGGTCACTGTGTAACCGTACAGAGTCAGTGTTTATACAGCAGGGTCAGGGTCACTCACTGTGTAACCGTACAGAGTCAGGGTTTATACAGCAGGGTAAGGGTCACTCACTGTGTAACCGTACAGAGTCAGGGTTTATACAGCAGGGTAAGGGTCACTGTGTAACCGTACAGAGTCAGTGTTTATTCAGCAGGGTAAGGGTCACTCACTGTGCAACCGTACAGAGTCAGTGTTTATACAGCAGGGTAAGGGTCACTCACTGTGTAACCGTACAGAGTCAGTGTTTATTCAGCAGGGTAAGGGTCACTCACTGTGTAACCATATAGAGTCAGTGTTTATACAGCAGGGTAAGAGTCACTCACTGTGTAACCGTACAGAGTCAGGGTTTATACAGCAGGGTAAGGGTCACTCACTGTGTAACCGTACAGAGTCAGTGTTTATACAGCAGGGTAAGGGTCACTCACTGTGTAACCGTACAGAGTCAGTGTTTATTCAGCAGGGTAAGGGTCACTCACTGTGTAACCGTACAGAGTCAGTGTTTATTCAGCAGGGTAAGGGTCACTCACTGTGTAACCGTACAGAGTCAGTGTTTATTCAGCAGGGTAAGGGTCACTCACTGTGTAACCGTACAGAGTCAGTGTTTATTCAGCAGGGTCAGGGTCACTCACTGTGTAACCGTACAGAGTCAGTGTTTATTCAGCAGGGTAAGGGTCACTCACTGTGTAACCGTACAGAGTCAGTGTTTATTCAGCAGGGTAAGGGTCACTCACTGTGTAACCGTACAGAGTCAGGGTTTATACAGCAGGGTAAGTGTCACTCACTGTGTAACCGTACAGAGTCAGTGTTTATACAGCAGGGTAAGAGTCACTCACTGTGTAACCGTACAGAGTCAGGGTTTATACAGCAGGGTAAGGGTCACTGTGTAACCGTACAGAGTCAGGGTTTATACAGCAGGGTAAGGGTCACTCACTGTGTAACCGTACAGAGTCAGTGTTTATACAGCAGGGTAAGAGTCACTCACTGTGTAACCGTACAGAGTCAGTGTTTATTCAGCAGGGTAAGGGTCACTCACTGTGTAACCGTACAGAGTCAGTGTTTATACAGCAGGGTAAGGGTCACTCACTGTGTAACCGTACAGAGTCAGTGTTTATTCAGCAGGGTAAGGGTCACTCACTGTGTAACCGTACAGAGTCAGTGTTTATACAGCAGGGTAAGGGTCACTCACTGTGTAACCGTACAGAGTCAGTGTTTATTCAGCAGGGTAAGGGTCACTCACTGTGTAACCGTACAGAGTCAGGGTTTATACAGCAGGGTAAGGGTCACTCACTGTGTAACCGTACAGAGTCAGTGTTTATACAGCAGGGTAAGGGTCACTCACTGTGTAACCGTACAGAGTCAGTGTTAATACAGCAGGGTAAGAGTCACTCACTGTGTAACCGTACAGAGTCAGGGTTTATACAGCAGGGTAAGGGTCACTCACTGTGTAACCGTACAGAGTCAGGGTTTATACAGCAGGGTAAGGGTCACTCACTGTGTAACCGTACAGAGTCAGGGTTTATACAGCAGGGTAAGGGTCACTCACTGTGTAACCGTACAGAGTCAGTGTTTATACAGCAGGGTAAGGGTCACTCACTGTGTAACTGTACAGAGTCAGTGTTTATACAGCAGGGTAAGGGTCACTCACTGTGTAACCGTACAGAGTCAGTGTTTATACAGCAGGGTAAGGGTCACTCACTGTGTAACCGTACAGAGTCAGTGTTTATACAGCAGGGTAAGGGTCACTCACTGTGTAACCGTACAGAGTCAGTTTTTATACAGCAGGGTAAGGGTCACTCACTGTGTAACCGTACAGAGTCAGTTTTTATACAGCAGGGTAAGGGTCACTCACTGTGTAACCGTATAGAGTCAGTGTTTATACAGCAGGGTAAGGGTCACTCACTGTGTAACCGTACAGAGTCAGTGTTTATTCAGCAGGGTAAGGGTCACTCACTGTGTAACCGTACAGAGTCAGTGTTTATTCAGCAGGGTCAGGGTCACTCACTGTGTAACCGTACAGAGTCAGTGTTTATTCAGCAGGGTAAGGGTCACTCACTGTGTAACCGTACAGAGTCAGTGTTTATTCAGCAGGGTAAGGGTCACTCACTGTGTAACCGTACAGAGTCAGGGTTTATACAGCAGGGTAAGTGTCACTCACTGTGTAACCGTACAGAGTCAGTGTTTATACAGCAGGGTAAGAGTCACTCACTGTGTAACCGTACAGAGTCAGTGTTTATTCTGCAGGGTAAGGGTCACTCACTGTGTAACCGTACAGAGTCAGTGTTTATACAGCAGGGTAAGGGTCACTCACTGTGTAACCGTACAGAGTCAGTGTTTATTCAGCAGGGTAAGGGTCACTCACTGTGTAACCGTACAGAGTCAGTGTTTATACAGCAGGGTAAGGGTCACTCACTGTGTAACCGTACAGAGTCAGTGTTTATTCAGCAGGGTAAGGGTCACTCACTGTGTAACCGTACAGAGTCAGTTTTTATACAGCAGGGTAAAGGTCACTCACTGTGTAACCGTACAGAGTCAGTGTTTATACAGCAGGGTAAGGGTCACTCACTGTGTAACCGTACAGAGTCAGTGTTTATACAGCAGGGTAAGGGTCACTCACTGTGTAACCGTACAGAGTCAGTGTTTATACAGCAGGGTAAGGGTCACTCACTGTGTAACCGTACAGAGTCAGTGTTAATACAGCAGGGTAAGAGTCACTCACTGTGTAACCGTACAGAGTCAGGGTTTATACAGCAGGGTAAGGGTCACTCACTGTGTAACCGTACAGAGTCAGGGTTTATACAGCAGGGTAAGGGTCACTCACTGTGTAACCGTACAGAGTCAGTGTTTATACAGCAGGGTAAGGGTCACTCACTGTGTAACCGTACAGAGTCAGGGTTTATACAGCAGGGTAAGGGTCACTCACTGTGTAACCGTACAGAGTCAGTGTTTATACAGCAGGGTCAGGGTCACTCACTGTGTAACAGTACAGAGTCAGTGTTTATACAGCAGGGTAAGGGTCACTCACTGTGTAACCGTACAGAGTCAGTGTTTATACAGCAGGGTAAGGGTCACTCACTGTGTAACCGTACAGAGTCAGTTTTTATACAGCAGGGTAAGGGTCACTCACTGTGTAACCGTACAGAGTCAGTGTTTATACAGCAGGGTAAGGGTCACTCACTGTGTAACAGTACAGAGTCAGTGTTTATACAGCAGGGTAAGGGTCACTCACTGTGTAACCGTACAGAGTCAGTGTTTATACAGCAGGGTAAGGGTCACTCACTGTGTAACCGTACAGAGTCAGTTTTTATACAGCAGGGTAAGGGTCACTCACTGTGTAACCGTATAGAGTCAGTGTTTATACAGCAGGGTAAGGGTCACTCACTGTGTAACCGTACAGAGTCAGGGTTTATACAGCAGGGTCAGGGTCACTCACTGTGTAACCGTACAGAGTCAGTGTTTATACAGCAGGGTTAGGGTCACTCACTGTGTAACCGTACAGAGTCAGGATTTATACAGCAGGGTCAGGGTCACTCACTGTGTAACCGTACAGAGTCAGTGTTTATACAGCAGGGTAAGGGTCACTCACTGTGTAACCGTACAGAGTCAGGGTTTATACAGCAGGGTAAGGGTCACTCACTGTGTAACCGTACAGAGTCAGTGTTTATACAGCAGGGTAAGGGTCACTCACTGTGTAACTGTACAGAGTCAGTGTTTATACAGCAGGGTAAGGGTCACTCACTGTGTAACCGTACAGAGTCAGGGTTTATACAGCAGGGTAAGGGTCACTCACTGTGTAACCGTACAGAGTCAGTGTTTATACAGCAGGGTCAGGGTCACTCACTGTGTAACCGTACAGAGTCAGTGTTTATACAGCAGGGTAAGAGTCACTCACTGTGTAACCGTACAGAGTCAGGGTTTATACAGCAGGGTCAGGGTCACTCACTGTGTAACCGTACAGAGTCAGTGTTTATACAGCAGGGTAAGGGTCACTCACTGTGTAACCGTACAGAGTCAGTGTTTATACAGCAGGGTAAGGGTCACTCACTGTGTAACCGTACAGAGTCAGGGTTTATACAGCAGGGTAAGGGTCACTCACTGTGTAACCGTACAGAGTCAGTGTTTATACAGCAGGGTAAGGGTCACTCACTGTGTAACTGTACAGAGTCAGTGTTTATACAGCAGGGTAAGGGTCACTCACTGTGTAACCGTACAGAGTCAGGGTTTATACAGCAGGGTAAGGGTCACTCACTGTGTAACCGTACAGAGTCAGTGTTTATACAGCAGGGTCAGGGTCACTCACTGTGTAACCGTACAGAGTCAGTGTTTATACAGCAGGGTAAGAGTCACTCACTGTGTAACCGTACAGAGTCAGGGTTTATACAGCAGGGTCAGGGTCACTCACTGTGTAACCGTACAGAGTCAGTGTTTATACAGCAGGGTAAGGGTCACTCACTGTGTAACCGTACAGAGTCAGTGTCTATACAGCAGGGTAAGGGTCACTCACTGTGTAACCGTACAGAGTCAGTGTTTATACAGCAGGGTAAGGGTCACTGTGTAACCGTACAGAGTCAGGGTTTATACAGCAGGGTCAGGGTCACTCACTGTGTAACCGTACAGAGTCAGTGTTTATACAGCAGGGTAAGGGTCACTCACTGTGTAACCGTACAGAGTCAGGATTTATACAGCAGGGTCAGGGTCACTCACTGTGTAACCGTACAGAGTCAGGATTTATACAGCAGGGTAAGGGTCACTCACTGTGTAACCGTACAGAGTCAGGGTTTATACAGCAGGGTAAGGGTCACTCACTGTGTAACCGTACAGAGTCAGTGTTTATACAGCAGGGTCAGGGTCACTCACTGTGTAACCGTACAGAGTCAGTGTTTATACAGCAGGGTAAGGGTCACTCACTGTGTAACCGTACAGAGTCAGTGTTTATTCAGCAGGGTAAGGGTCACTCACTGTGTAACCGTACAGAGTCAGTGTTTATACAGCAGGGTAAGAGTCACTCACTGTGTAACCGTACAGAGTCAGTGTTTATTCAGCAGGGTAAGTGTCACTCACTGTGTAACCGTACAGAGTCAGGGTTTATACAGCAGGGTAAGGGTCACTCACTGTGTAACCGTACAGAGTCAGTGTTTATACAGCAGGGTAAGGGTCACTCACTGTGTAACCGTACAGAGTCAGTGTTTATTCAGCAGGGTAAGTGTCACTCACTGTGTAACCGTACAGAGTCAGGGTTTATACAGCAGGGTAAGGGTCACTCACTGTGTAACCGTACAGAGTCAGGGTTTATACAGCAGGGTAAGGGTCACTCACTGTGTAACCGTACAGAGTCAGTGTTTATTCAGCAGGGTAAGGGTCACTCACTGTGTAACCGTACAGAGTCAGGGTTTATACAGCAGGGTAAGGGTCACTCACTGTGTAACCGTACAGAGTCAGTGTTTATACAGCAGGGTAAGGGTCACTCACTGTGTAACCGTACAGAGTCAGGGTTTATACAGCAGGGTAAGGGTCACTCACTGTGTAACCGTACAGAGTCAGTGTTTATACAGCAGGGTAAGGGTCACTCACTGTGTAACCGTACAGAGTCAGGGTTTATACAGCAGGGTAAGGGTCACTCACTGTGTAACCGTACAGAGTCAGGGTTTATACAGCAGGGTAGCGGTCACAGCGATATGGAGGGTGTATAGGGTCTGGAGGAGGTTACAGAGATAGGTTGGGGTGTAGGGGTGGAAGGGGTGATGGGGATGTGGAGGGGGTGAAAGGGATTTGGAGGGGGTGTCTGGGAGGGGGATGGGGTGACGGGGATGGGGAGGGGGTGAGGGGGATGGGAGCGGTAGATGGGTTTAGGGGAAGGGGTGACGATGATGGGCAGGGGTTGATGGGGATGGGGAGAGTGTGACAGGGATGAGGATAGGTTGATGGATTTGGTGAGTGGGTGACGGTGATGGGGGAGGGGGTGATGGGGTTGTGGAGGGGGTGATGGGGATGGGGAGTGGGTGATGGGGATACGGAAGAGTGTGACAGGGATGAGGATAGGTTGATGGGTTTGGTGAGAGGGTGACGGTGATGGGGGAGGGGGTGGTACTGTCCTTACCTCCCGGCTGGGTGAGCCGGAACAACGCTGGTTTCCCGGAGATGTAGATGGTGACGTTCCTGAGGCTCCCATCGACCGGGAAGATGTAAGCGTTGTCACGGTGATCGGGATTGCTTTCCCGCTGGAGAACAGTGACCTAGGACAGGACACGGTCAGCCTGTCAACTCTGACCTCTGACCTCGGCCTGCTGCCCAGGCCTGACCCCGGACTCCCTGCCCGTGTCTATCGTTTCAGCCGCACCCCACCCTCCCCCACCCAACACCCTTCCCATGAGCCCTCCCCCCCCCCCGGCTTTCCTTCATTTAGGGCACGACTATTCAACTGGGTGAGGCCTCATTGTCCATTGTAAAGTCGGATCCCCCTTCCCACCCCCATCCCGACCTGCATTCCTAACCCCCCCACACCCCTCACCCCCAACCCACCCCATCCCCTCCCTGCCGACCCCGTCACCCCCCCACCTTCCCCTGAGCCCGTTCCCGCCCCTGGGAGGGTTACCAGTTCCGGGTGGGTTGTCTCATCGATGATGGAGGTGAGCTCAAAGATGTCCTTCCTCTGGCTGACCACTGCCAGACCGCCCGAGGTGTGCGCCAGCTCTCGGTATAACTCATTCCCAAAGTCTCCCGCAGCTCGCCTGCGTCTCCCGGTTAGTGCGTTGGTCAGCAGGAAGGAGACCTAGGAATGAGAGCGAGAGAGAGAATGATGGTGAGACAGGGACAGATGGAGAGAGAGAGAGAGAGGAGGCAAAGAGAGAGGAGGGAGAGGGAGAGGTGGGAGAAAGTGGGGGGGAGAGAGAGACAGGGTCAGAGAGAGAGGACGGAGAGAGAGAGAGAGAGAGAGACGGGGAGAGAGAGAGAGAGAGGAGGGGGAGAGGGAGAAGGGGATAGAGAGAGGGGGAGAGAGAGAGGGGGAGAGAGAGAGGAGAGAGAGAGGGGGGAGGGAGAAAGAGGGGATGGAGAGTGAGGGGAGAGAGAGAAAGAGTGGAGGGGGGAGAGAGAAAGAGAGAGAGGGGGGGGAGAGAGACAGAGACAGAGGGAGAGAGAGTAGGAGAGAGAGATGGGGGACAGAGATAGAGAGAGAGAGAGGAGGGAGAGAGAGAGGTGGGAGAGAGAGGGGGGAGAGAGAGGGAGAGGGGGGAGAGAGAGAGAGGAGGGGGAGAGAGTGGGGGAGAGAGAGACAGGGGAGAGAAAGGGGTGAGAAAGAGAGAGGGGGGAGGGGGGAGAGAAAGAGGGGAGGAGAGAGAGACAAGAGGGAGGGGGGCGGAGAGAGAGGAGGGAGAGAGAGAAGAGGGGGGGGGGAGAGAGAGAGGGGGGTAGCGAGAGAGAGGGGGGGAGAGAGAGAGGGTGAGAGAGAGAGTGGGTGAGAGGGGGAGGGGGGAGAGAGAGGAGGGAGAGATAGAGAGAGAGAGGGGAGAGAGGGAGAGAAAGACAGACAGGGGAGAGAGAGGTGGTGAGAGAGAAAGAGGGGAGAGAGAGAGGAGGGAGAGAGAGGAGGGAGAGAGAGGAGGGGAGAGAGAGAGGGGGGGAGAGAAAGATGAGAGAGAGAGTGGGGAGAGAGAGAGAGTGGGGGAGAGGGAAAGGAGGAGGGGGAGAGAGAGGAGGGAGAGAGAGAGGGGGGGAGAGAGAGATGGGAGAGAGAGAGGGGGGAGAGAGAGAGAGGGGGGGGAGAGAGAGAGGGGGGAGAGAGAGAGGTGGGAGAGAGAGAGGGGGGAGAGAGAGACAGGGGGAAAGAGAGAGGGGGAGAGAGAGAGAGAGGAGAGAGGTGGGAGAGAGAGAGGGGGGAGAGAGAGGGGGGGGAGGGAGAGAGAGAGAGGAGGAGGGGAAGAGAGAGGAGGAGGGGGAAGAGAGAGATAGAGGAGGAGGGGGGAGAGAGAGATAGAGAGCGCAGGGGTAGAGAGGGACAGACAGTGAGAGAGATGGAGAGTGAGATCCCGGGGATAGAGAGGGAGAGAGAGAGTAGGAGAGAGAGAGAGTGTGAAAGTACAGTGAGAGAGGGTGGGATGGAGACAGAGATAGAGAGGGACACAGGGACTGGGGAGTGGGGAGTGGGAGTAGACCTTTGAACCGGCTCATGACTGGTCTGACCCGGTCTCTCCTGCCTGCTCCTTTCTCCTGCTTCTCATCAGAAACAGACTGATTTCTCTGTGAAAGCTGTGGATTAATTCTGCCTCCCCTTCCCTGGGGGGGCAGCGAACTCCTGCGTCTAACTCCGTGGCTGTGACCTCGTGTCCGAGACTGGACACCTGATTCCAGGTCTGAGGCCCTACCCAGGGGAATGTGTTTTCCCCGTCCCCTCTCTCTTCCCATCACTCAGAGTATTGAGTGCAGGAGTTGGGAGGGTCATGTTGCGGCTGTACAGGACATTGGTTAGGGCCACTGTTGGAATATTGGGTGTAATTCCGGTCTCCTTCCTATCGGAAAGATGTTGTGAAACTTGAAAGGGTTCAGAAAAGATTGACAAGGATGTTGCCAGGGTTGGAGGGTCTGAGCTACAGGGAGAGGCTGAACAGGCTGGGGCTGTTTTCCCTGGAGCGTCGGAGGCTGAGGGGTGACCTTATAGAGGTTTATAAAATCATGAGGGGCATGGAGAGGGTAAATAGGCAAAGTCTTTTCCCTGGGGTGGGGGAGTCCAGAACTAGAGGGGCATAGGTTTAGGGGGAGAGGGGAATGATATAAAAGGGACCTAAGGGGCAGCGTTTTTCCCCCAGAGGGTGGTACGTGTATGGGATGAGCTGCCAGAGGAAGTGGTGGGGGCTGGTACAATGACAGCATTTAAGAGGCATCTGGATGGGGACATGGATAGGAAGGGTTTGGAGGGATATGGGCCGGGTGCTGGCAGGTGGGACGAGATTGGGTTGGGATATCTGGGTCAGCATGGACGGGTTGGGCCGAAGGGTCTGTTTCTGTGCTGTACATCTCTATGACTCTGCGGGTTTGTAAAGCAGTATCTGCCTTGATCTATCCGAGCTGGGACAGATGGATCGACCTTTGTTTTTCAGGGTGTTCAGTTATCTTCTCCTTGACCAGTGCCCCCAGGAGACGCCCCCCACTGCTGTCAAACGGCCTGCTCTGCTGTCTCCCCCCAGCCCCCACCCTCCCTCTACGTTAGCCTGCCTCCTCTGCTGAAGAAGGGAGTCAAATTGACACGTTTTCCAACACCTCTCCCGAATCCAGGGGGTTTTGGAAATCGTAACCGATGCACTGCATACGAAGTAGGGGCGGGAGGAGGCCATTCAGCCCCTCCGAGCCCGGTCAGCCACTCAGTAAGATCATGGCTGGTTTTATCATAGCCTCAGCTGCATTTACCCTAGTGCACCACCGGGAGCATCCTGTCGGGGCGGATCACTACCTGGGGTGGTGACTGGACCGTTCCAGACCGGAGAGGGTTACAGAGGGTGGGGGACTGGGCCCCAGACAATCACAGGGGCCAGGTTACAGAGAGGGGAGCAGGTCAGGCAGCAACCCAGGGGGCAGGAACGTCGGCGTTTCAGGCAAAAGCCCTTCCTCAGGAATAGAGGCTGGGGGTCTCTGGGATGGAGAGATAAATGGGAAGGGGGGGTGGGGGTGGGGAGAAGGTAACAAAGAGTACACTGGGTGAATGGGGGTTGGGGGTAAAGGTGATAGGTCAGAGGGGAGGGTGGGGCGGATAGGTGGGAAGGGGCAGGTAGGACAGGTCATGGGGAGCTGGAAGTTTGGAACTAGGGTGAGGTGGGGGAAGGGGAGATGAGGAAACTGTTGAAGTCCACATTGATGCCCTGGGGTTGGAGTGTTCCGAGGTGGAAGATGAGGCGTTCTTCCTCCAGGCGTCTGGTGGTGAGGGAGCGGCGGTGAGGGAGGCCCAGGACCTCCATGTCCTCGGCAGAGTGGGAGGGGGAGTTGAAATGTTGGGCCACGGGGCGGTGTGGTTGATTGATGCGGGTGTCCCGGAGATGTTCCCTAAAGCGCTCTGCTAGGAGGCGTCCAGTCTCCCCAATGTAGAGGAGACCGCATCGGGAGCAACGGATACAATAAATAATATTAGTGGATGTGCAGGTCAAACTTTGATGGATGTGGAAGGCTCCTTTAGGGCCTTGGATAGAGGTGAGGGAGGAGGCGTGGGCACAGGTTTTACAGCTCCTGCGGTGGCAGGGGAAAGTGCCTGGATGGGAGGGTGGGTTGTAGGGGGGCGTGGACCTGACCAGGTAGTCACGGAGGGAACGGTCTTTGCGGAAGGTGTAAAGGGGTGGGGAGGGAAATATATCCCTGGGGGGGGGTCTGTTTGGAGGTGGCGGAAATTCACCGTCCCCCATAAACATCGCATCATCCTCCGCCATTTCCACCAGCTACAGGCGGACCCCCCTTCCCCACCTCCCACCCCCCCATTCCCCCCACCTCCCACACCCCTCCCCACCCACCAGGCAGTCCATGGTTGAGTGAGCTTTTGCTGTCAGGGAGAGGGTCGCTCCCACCTCTCGAAGGCTCTGGGACAGGGGGAGTGTGAGGACAGTGTGAAAGACCCCCTGGGAGCAGGCTCCAGCTCCCCCCCCCCGCCCCACACACCCACTCACACACACACACACACTCACCGTACACTTGGTGTACTCCATCAGCCCCAGCACAGTGTCCTTCAGGTGGCCATCCTTCGCTGGGGCATCAGTGAAGACGTAAATATAGGAGACAGGGAGGGTACTGGTCAGGGCCAACTACAGGGGCAAGGCAGAACACAGGCATTAACACACAGCTCACACTCACACACACTCACACACACTCACACACTCACACACTCACACACACACACACACACACCACACGCACACTCACACACACACACACTCACACACTAACACACTCACACACATACACTCACACACTCACATGCACACTCACACACTCACACTCACACACTCACACACTAACACACTCACACACATACACTCACACACTCACATGCACACTCACACTCCACACACACACAGTCACACATACGCACGCTCACACATGCACACACATGCTGACACACACACACACAAACTCACAAACACACAAACTCACACTCACACACACTCACACTCCCACTCATCACTCACACACATACACACACTCACACACACTACTCACAGTTACACACACTCACACACACACGCTCTCACACACATACACACTCACACACACTCACACACTCATGCACACACACACAGACACACTGACTGTCACTGACCAATGGGGGTTACCCTGATGTACCTGGAGAGCCGAAAGGGACATTTCAGGAATATCGCCCCCTCCATCCGCTCGGAGTGTCCGCAACTCCTCAATAAACTCTTCGGGATCGCTCGTCTTGAAGACTGGACCAAAGTCTTGAACAAAATTTCAAATAAGTCAGAGGTGAAAGAACAACTCTCAGTCAGCGGGTCAGTGCTGAGGGAGTGGGCCCTGTCGGAGGGTCAGTGCTGAGGGAGTGGGCACTGTCGGAGGGTCAGTGCTGAGGGAGTGGGCCCTGTCGGAGGGTCAGTGCTGAGGGAGTGGGCCCTGTCGGAGGGTCAGTGCTGAGGGAGTGGGCCCTGTCAGAGGGTCAGTGCTGAGGGAGTGGGCCCTGTCGGAGGGTCAGTGCTGAGGGAGTGGGCACTGTCGGAGGGTCAGTGCTGAGGGAGTGGGCACTGTCGGAGGGTCAGTGCTGAGGGAGTGGGTACTGTCGGAGGGTCAGTGCTGAGGGAGTGGGCACTGTCGGAGGGTCAGTGCTGAGGGAGTGGGTACTGTCGGAGGGTCAGTGCTGAGGGAGTGGGCCCTGTCGGAGGGTCAGTGCTGAGGGAGTGGGCACTGTTGGAGGGTCAGTGCTGAGGGAGTGGGCCCTGTCGGAGGGTCAGTGCTGAGGGAGTGGGCCCTGTCGGAGGGTCAGTGCTGAGGGAGTGGGCGCTGTTGAGTCTCACAGATTCCCCACCCTCGGGATGAAGAATGTCCTCCCCATCTCTGTTCTGAAGAGTTGTCTCTTTACCCTGGGGCTGTGCCCTCGGGTCCTCAGTCTGGGATTTGACCTTTACCCTGCAGCTGTGCCCTCAGTCTGGGATTTGACCTTTACCCTGCGGCTGTGCCCTCGGGCCCTCAGTCTGGGATTTGACCTTTACCCTGCAGCTGTGCCCTCAGTCTGGGATTTGACCTTTACCCTGTGGCTGTGCCCTCAGTCTGGGATTTGACCTTTACCCTGCAGCTGTGCCCTCAGTCTGGGATTTGACCTTTACCCTGTGGCTGTGCCCTCAGTCTGGGATTTGACCTTTACCCTGTGGCTGTGCCCTCAGGCCCTCAGTCTGGGATTTGACCTTTACCCTGGGGCTATGCCCTCAGGCCCTCAGTCTGGGATTTGACCTTTACCCTGGGGCTATGCCCACGGGCCCTCAGTCTGGGATTTGACCTTTACCCTGTGGCTGTGCCCTCATGTCTGGGATTTGACCTTTACCCTGCGGCTGTGCCCTCAGTCTGGGATTTGACCTTTACCCTGGGGCTATGCCCTCGGGCCCTCAGTCTGGGATTTGACCTTTACCCTGCGGCTATGCCCTCAGTCTGGGATTTGACCTTTACCCTGCGGCTGTGCCCTCTGGCCGGGGTTTGCGGTAACCCTTGTGGATTCCTGCCTGTTTGTCTGCAATGTTAAATCCACCTTTTTTAAAATCTGTTGAAACCCTTTTTGCAAACCGTTGCCGTGTCTGAAAAACGAGGAGACCACGTTGACGGGAGTTTGCTGTGAAATTTGGGGATTGCAGTGTCGTTGCTGTGAAATATCTAACAAAGTGTTCGCGCTCCCATGTCTTAATTGGGACAGATCTACAACGCGTAGCGACCGATAAGGACCGCCAATATCCTAAACGTGAGGGAGAATCCCGGGATTCCGCATGGATGACGTTGGACGGTAACAGCAAGTGTTCGGAACGACGTCAGGTCAGCGGGCTGTCCTCGCTGAAGTGACTTGGGGTGTGTACCTGGGAGCCGAGAGGAGTCACTTCGAGATGTGGAAATCGCGAAAGAACACCTTTAATGCATCATCTGAGCTGAGATATCACCGTGTTTTTAATTAAACATGAAGTTACTAGATTACTTACAGTGTGGAAACAGGCCCTTCGGCCCAACAAGTCCACACTGACCCGCCGAAGCACAACCCACCCATACCCCTACATTTACCCCTTACCTAACACTATGGGACAATTTCCCATGGCCAATCCCACCCTAACCTGCACGTCCCTGGGCACTATGGGACAATTTCCCATTGCCAATCCACCCTGACCTGCACATCCCTGGGCACTATGGGACAATTTCCCATTGCCAATCCACCCTGACCCGCACATCTTTGGACTGTGGGAGGAAACCGGAGCACCCAGAGGAAACCCACACAGACACGGGGAGAACGTGCAAACTCCACACAGAGAGTCGGCCGAGGGTGGGATCGAACCCAGGTCCCTGGCGCTGTGAGGCAGCAGTGCTAACCACTGTGCCACCCACGGGAATGTGACTGAGAAGGAGTTCTGGGATTTATACACATTAATGAATGGAATCCTACAGGCCGTCCAAAAAGCTGAAAGATTTAACAGCAATCTCGGCGAGTGTTTGATATAATACGGGATGAGATTGTTAGATAAACTCTGCGCCATGTGTTAACATGCTCCTCAAACGCTGTCTTGTTCAGGCATGACCCTGCTGCTGTGAATCAACATTCTTAGGCGTGACACAAGTTAGAGCGCGATTGAGATTTCAGCTGATGGATGTTCACTGGGAGGTCCAACCAAACATCCGATTCCAACCTCACGATAAGCAATCACAACGGAGTCATAGTTGGGTGGTTGGCACAGCTGCCTCACAGCGCCAGGGACCCGGGTTCGATTCCTGCCTCAGGCAACTGTCTGCGTGGAGTTTGCACGTTCTCCCCGCGTCTGCGTAGGGTTCCGGAGAATGTGCAGGTTAGGGTGCCCGTGGTGTTAGGTGAAGGGGTAAACGTAGGGTATGGGTCGGTGTGGATTTGTTGGGCCGAAGGGCCTGTCTCCACACTGTAGGAAATCTAATACGAACAAAAACATTCGGCCTCCAAATGCTGTGCCGAGTGTTTATCCTAGCTAAGACCAAACTAACCGACACAGCCCTCAGTTTCCTGCTGATACCACCATATCCCGAAGACCGATAAACGTTCTGTTCTTGAGGTTTCTCACTAATGGTTCGTTCGATTGTCAACTTTGTCAAATAAATGTGTCTTGGCCGGGTTTTTATTTTCTTTAAAGCCTCTCACACAAAAGCAGGCCTTAATTAAAACTTGTAAACGCATCGACAAAAATCTGGGAAGTTGTGGCGTGTGTTGAATTGTCGGTGTGCGGCCTTTTAGGATCACAGTTAGGTCAAACATAGACTTCCAGTGAACAATGCTTCCCCATCCCTGCCCTGGTCTTTGCTACTGGTGGGAACATCTCTTCCACAACCACTCTATCCAGGTCCCTCATTGATAGAACATGGAACATTGCAGCCCAGTCCAGGCCCTTCGGCCCCTCGATGTTGTTCCGACCTGTGGAACCAGTCTGAAGCCCGTCTACCCTCCACTATTCCACTTTCATCCATGTGTTTATCCAATGACCATTGAAATGCCCTTAAAGTTGCTGAGTCTCCTCCTGTTGCAGGCAGGGTGTCCCACAGCCCTCCTACTCTCTGAGTAAAGACACTGTCTCTGATATCTGTCCTATATCTATCACCCCTCAGTTTAAAGCTGTGTCCCCTCGTGCTCGCTGTCACCATCCGAGGGAAAAGGCTCTCCCTGTCCACCCTCTGATTATCTTCTCTGTCTCTATTAAGTCACCTCTCAACCTTCTTCTCTCTAACAAGAACAGCCTCAAGTCCCTCAGCCTTTCCTCATAAGACCGTCCCTCCATTCCAGGCACCATCCCGGTAAATCTCCTCTGCACCCTTTCCAAAGCTCCCACATCCTCCCTATAATGTGGTGACCAGAACTGTACACAGTACTCCAAGTGCGGCCACACCAGAGTTTTGTACAGCTGCAGCATAACCTCATGGCTCCGGAACTCAATCCCTCACCCAGTAAAAGCTAACACACCGTACGCCATCTTACCAACCCTGCCAATCTGGGTGGCAACTTTCAGGGATCTACGTACCTGGACACCGAGATCCCTCTGCTCATCTACACGACAGAGAATCTTACCGCTAACCCAGTACTCTGCATTCCTGTTACTCCTTCCAAAGTGAATCACCGCACACTTTTCCACATTAAACTCCATTTGCCACCTCTCAGCCCAGCTCTGCAGCTTATACTTCCTGTAACGGGGAGGCCAGAGCTGAGTACAGCACATTGGCCGTGATAGGCGCTAGAGAAATGAAGGCGCGAGGACGGACCTGGATCATTGAAGGGCACCAGGATGTAAAACGCAGGTTGGGTGAAGCCCCGTTGGTGGTTGTTCACAATGTTAATGGTCCTCTGCTTGGCTGCCTCGATGTCGTCTCTCATGCTCCCCGTCGTGTCGATGACAAAGGTCAGGCCGGTGGGGTTTCCGAGGTTCAGGAACCTGGGAGAGGGAGGGAACAGGATCACACGAGTCAGCTGGAGATCAGTGAGGCTGCATCTCCTCACCCCCCGCTCCCTCAACAGCGGAAGGACGCTGCTAGGGGGGGATAGCTGGGAGCAGAGTTCCGCAGGGAGAAAGTGAGGACTGCAGATGCTGGAGATCAGAGCTGAAAATACGTTGCTGGAAAAGCGCAGCAGGTCAGGCAGCATCCAAGGAACAGGAGATTCGACATTTTGGGACATAAGCTGGAATGGCCGCTGCCTGACCTGCTGCGCTTTTCCAGCAACACATTTTCAGCTCAGAGTTCCTCAGGGGTCAGTGCTGTTTGTTGTCTGCAGCGAGGATGTGGATGAGAACGTACAAGGTGCGGTCAGTCAGTCTGCAGATGACACGGGCACCGCGGAGAGTGAGGAAGGTTCTCAGGAATGGCAGCAGGACCTTGACCAGCTGAGGGAGTGGACCGAGAAACAGGTCAGGGTGGATTGGCCATGGGATATTGTCCCATAGTGCCCTGGGATGTGCAGGTTAGGGTGGGTTGGCCATTGAAAATTGTCCCATAGTGCCCAGGGATGTGCAGGTTAGGGTGGATTGGCCATGGGAAATTGTCCCATAGTGCCCAGGGATGTGCAGGTTAGGGTGGATTGGCCATAGGAAATTGTCCCATAGTGCCCAGGGATATGCAGGTTAGGGTGGGTTGGCCATGGGAAATTGTCCCATAGTGCCCAGGGATGTGCAGGTCAGGGTGGATTGTCCATGGGAAATTGTCCCATAGTGCCCAGGGATGTGCAGGTTAGGGTGAATTGAACATGAGAAATTGTCCCATAGTGCCCAGGGATGTGCAGGTTAGGGTGGATTGGCCGTGGGAAATTGTCCCATAGTGCCCAGGGATGTGCAGGTTAGGGTAGATTATCAATGGGGAATTGTCCCATAGTGCCCAGGGATGTGCAGGTTAGGGTGGATTGGCCATGGGAAATTGTCCCACAGTGCTCAGGGATGTGCAGGTTAGGGTGGGTTGGCCATGGGAAATTGTCCCATAGTGCCCAGGGATGTGCAGGTTAGGGTGGGATTGGCCATGGGAAATTGTTCCATAGTGTCCAGGGATATGCAGGTTAGGGTGGATTGAACATGGGAAATTGTCCCATAGTGTCCAGAGATGTACAGGTTAGGGTGGATTGGCCATGGGAAATTGTCCCATAGTGCCCAGGGATGTGCAGGTTAGGGTGGGATTGGCCATGGGAAATTGTTCCATAGTGCCCAGGGATGTGCAGGTTAGGGTGGGTTGGCCATGGGAAATTGTCCCATAGTGTCCAGGGATGTACAGGTTAGGGTGGGTCACCCATGGGAAATTGTCCCATAGTGCCCAGGGATGTGCAGGTCAGGGTGGATTGTCCATGGGAAATTGTCCCATAGTGCCCAGGGATGTGCAGGTTAGGGTGGATTGAACATGAGAAATTGTCCCATAGTGCCCAGGGATGTGCAGGTTAGGGTGGATTGGCCGTGGGAAATTGTCCCATAGTGCCCAGGGATGTGCAGGTTAGGGTAGATTATCAATGGGGAATTGTCCCATAGTGCCCAGGGATGTGCAGGTTAGGGTGGATTGGCCATGGGAAATTGTCCCACAGTGCTCAGGGATGTGCAGGTTAGGGTGGGTTGGCCATGGGAAATTGTCCCATAGTGCCCAGGGATGTGCAGGTTAGGGTGGGATTGGCCATGGGAAATTGTTCCATAGTGTCCAGGGATATGCAGGTTAGGGTGGATTGTCCATGGGAAATTGTTCCATAGTGCCCAGGGATGTGCAGGTTAGGGTGGATTGAACATGGGAAATTGTCCCATAGTGTCCAGAGATGTACAGGTTAGGGTGGATTGGCCATGGGAAATTGTCCCATAGTGCCCAGGGATGTGCAGGTTAGGGTGGGATTGGCCATGGGAAATTGTTCCATAGTGCCCAGGGATGTGCAGGTTAGGGTGGGTTGGCCATGGGAAATTGTCCCATAGTGTCCAGGGATGTACAGGTTAGGGTGGGTCACCCATGGGAAATTGTCCCATAGTGCCCAGGGATGTGCAGGTTAGGGTGGATTGGCCATGGGGAATTGTCCCATAGTGCCCAGGGATGTACAGGTTAGGGTGGATTGGCTATGGGAAATTGTCCCATAGTGCCCAGGAATGTGCAGGTTCGGGGGAATTGGCCATGGGAAATTGTCCCATAATGCCCAGGGATGTGCAGGTTAGGGTGGATTGGCCATGGGGAATTGTCCCATAGTGCCCAGGGATGTACAGGTTAGGGTGGATTGGCTATGGGAAATTGTCCCATAGTGCCCAGGGATGTACAGGTTAGGGTGGATTGGCCATGGGAAATTGTCCCATAGTGTCCAGGGATGTACAGGTTAGGGTGGGTCACCCATGGGAAATTGTCCCATAGTGTCCAGGGATGTGCAGGTTAGGGTGGATTGGCCATGGGAAATTGTCCCATAGTGCCCAGGGATGTGCAGGTTAGGGTGGGTTGGCCATGGGGAATTTACCATAGTGCCCAGGGATGTGCAGGTTAGGGTGGGTTGGCCATGGGGAATTGTCCCATAGTGCCCAGGGGTGTACAGGTTAGGGTGGATTGGCCATGGGAAATTGTCCCATAGTGCCCAGGGATGTGCAGGTTAGGGTGGATTGGCCATGGGAAATTGTCCCATAGTGCCCAGGGATGTGCAGGTTAGGGTGGATTGGCCATGGGGAATTGTCCCATAGTGCCCAGGGATGTACAGGTTAGGGTGGATTGGCCATGGGAAATTGTCCCATAGTGCCCACGGATGTACAGGTTAGGGTGGATTGGCCATGGGAAATTGTCCCATAGTGTCCAGGGATGTACAGGTTAGGGTGGGTCACCCATGGGAAATTGTCCCATAGTGCCCAGGGATGTGCAGGTTAGGGTAGGTTGGCCATGGGAAATTGTCCCATAGTGCCCAGGGGTGTACAGGTTAGGGTGGATTGGCCATGGGAAATTGTCCCATAGTGCCCAGGGATGCGCAGGTTAGGGTGGATTGGCCATGGGAAATTGTCCCATAGTGCCCAGGGATGTGCAGGTTAGGGTGGATTGGCCATGGGAAATTGTCCCATAGTGCCCAGGGATGTACAGGGTAGGGTGGATTGGCCATGGGAAATTGTCCCATAGTGTCCAGGGATGTACAGGTTAGGGTGGGTCACCCATGGGAAATTGTCCCATAGTGCCCAGGGATGTGCAGGTTAGGGTAGGTCGGCCATGGGGAATTGTCCCATAGTGCCCAGGGGTGTACACGTTAGGGTGGATTGGCCATGGGATATTGTCCCATAGTGCCCAGGGATGTGCAGGTTAGGGTGGATTGGCCATGGGAAATTGTCCCATAGTGCCCAGGGATGTGCAGGTTAGGGTGGATTGGCCATGGGAAATTGTCCCATAGTGCCCAGGGATGTACAGGTTAGGGTGGATTGGCCATGGGAAATTGTCCCATAGTGCCCAGGGGTGTACAGGTTCGGGTGGATTGGCCATGGGAAATTGTCCCATAGTGCCCAGGGATGTGCAGGTTAGGGTGGGTTGGCCATGGGGAATTGTCCCATAGTGCCCAGGGATGTACAGGTTAGGGTGGATTGGCCATGGGAAATTGTCCCATAGTGCCCAGGGGTGTACAGGTTAGGGTGGATTGGCCATGGGAAATTGTCCCATAGTGCCCAGGGATGTGCAGGTTAGGGTGGATTGGCCATGGGAAATTGTCCCATAGTGCCCAGGGATGTGCAGGTTAGGGTGGATTGGCCATGGGAAATTGTCCCATAGTGCCCAGGGATGTACAGGTTAGGGTGGGTTGGCCATGGGAAATTGTCCCATAGTGCCCAGGGATGTGCAGGTTAGGGTGGATTGGCCATGGGAAATTGTCCCATAGTGCCCAGGGATGTGCAGGTTAGGGTGGGTTGGCCATGGGAAATTGTCCCATAGTGCCCAGGGATGTGCAGGTTAGGGTGGATTGGCGTGGGAAATTGTCCCATAGTGTCCAGGGATGTGCAGGTTAGGGTGGATTGGCCATGGGAAATTGTCCCATAGTGCCCAGGGATGTGCAGGTTAGGAAGGGTTGGCCATGGGAAATTGTCCCATAGTGACCAGGGATGTGCATGTTAGGTTGGATTGGCCATGGGAAATTGTCCCATAGTGCCCAGGGATGTGCAGGTTAGGGTGGATTGGCCGTGGGAAATTGTCCCATAGTGCCCAGGGAGTGCAGGTTAGGGTGGGTTGGCCATGGGAAATTGTCCCATAGTGCCCAGGGATGTGCAGGTTAGGGTGGATTGGCCATGGGGAATTGTCCCATAGTGCCCAGGGATGTGCAGGTCAGGGTGGGTTGGCCATGGGAAATTGTCCCATAGTGTCCAGGGATGTGCAGGTTAGGGTGGATTGGCCATGGGAAATTGTCCCATAGTGCCCAGGGATGTGCAGGTTAGGGTGGATTGGCCATGGGAAATTGTCCCATAGTGCCCAGGGATGTGCAGGTTAGGGTGGATTGGCCATGGGAAATTGTCCCATAGTGCCCAGGGATGTACAGGTTAGGGTGGATTGGCCATGGGAAATTGTCCCATAGTGCCCAGGGATGTGCAGGTTAGGGTGGATTGGCCATGGGAAATTGTCCCATAGTGCCCAGGGATGTACACGTTCGGGTGGGTTGGCCATGGGAAATTGTCCCATAGTGCCCAGGGATGTGCAGGTTAGGGTGGATTGGCCATGGGAAATTGTCCCATAGTGCCCAGGGATGTGCAGGTTAGGGTGGGTTGGCCATGGGAAATTGTCCCATAGTGCCCAGGGATGTGCAGGTTAGGGTGGATTGGCCATGGGAAATTGTCCCATAGTGCCCAGGGATGTGCAGGTTAGGAAGGGTTGGCCATGGGAAATTGTCCCATAGTGACCAGGGATGTGCATGTTAGGTTGGATTGGCCATGGGAAATTGTCCCATAGTGCCCAGGGATGTGCAGGTTAGGGTGGATTGGCCGTGGGAAATTGTCCCATAGTGCCCAGGGAGTGCAGGTTAGGGTGGGTTGGCCATGGGAAATTGTCCCATAGTGCCCAGGGATGTGCAGGTTAGGGTGGATTGGCCATGGGGAATTGTCCCATAGTGCCCAGGGATGTGCAGGTTAGGGTGGATTGGTCATGGGGAATTGTCCCATAGTGCCCAGGGATGTGCAGGTTAGGGTGGGTTGGCCATGGGAAATTGTCCCATAGTGTCCAGGGATGTGCAGGTTAGGGTGGATTGGCCATGGGAAATTGTCCCATAGTGCCCAGGGATGTGCAGGTTAGGGTGGATTGGCCATGGGAAATTGTCCCATAGTGCCCAGGGATGTGCAGGTTAGGGTGGATTGGCCTTGGGAAATTGTCCCATAGTGCCCAGGGATGTGCAGATTAGGGTGGATTGGCCATGGGAAATTGTCCCATAGTGCCCAGGGATGTGCAGGTTAGGGTGGATTGGCCATGGGAAATTGTCCCATAGTGCCCAGGGATGTGCAGGTTAGGGTGGATTGGCCATGGGAAATTGTCCCATAGTGTCCAGGGATGTACAGGTTAGGGTGGGTCACCCATGGGAAATTGTCCCATAGTGCCCAGGGATGTGCAGGTTAGGGTGGGTTGGCCATGGGGAATTTACCATAGTGCCCAGGGATGTGCAGGTTAGGGTGGGTTGGCCATGGGGAATTGTCCCATAGTGCCCAGGGGTGTACAGGTTAGGGTGGATTGGCCATGGGAAATTGTCCCATAGTGCCCAGGGATGTGCAGGTTAGGGTGGATTGGCCATGGGAAATTGTCCCATAGTGCCCAGGGATGTGCAGGTTAGGGTGGATTGGCCATGGGGAATTGTCCCATAGTGCCCAGGGATGTACAGGTTAGGGTGGATTGGCCATGGGAAATTGTCCCATAGTGCCCAGGGATGTACAGGTTAGGGTGGAGTGGCCATGGGAAATTGTCCCATAGTGTCCAGGGATGTACAGGTTAGGGTGGGTCACCCATGGGAAATTGTCCCATAGTGCCCAGGGATGTGCAGGTTAGGGTAGGTCGGCCATGGGAAATTGTCCCATAGTGCCCAGGGGTGTGCAGGTTAGGGTGGATTGGCCATGGGAAATTGTCCCATAGTGCCCAGGGATGTGCAGGTTAGGGTGGATTGGCCATGGGAAATTGTCCCATAGTGCCAGGGATGTGCAGGTTAGGGTGGATTGGCCATGGGAAATTGTCCCATAGTGCCCAGGGATGTGCAGGTTAGGGTGGATTGGCCATGGGAAATTGTCCCATAGTGCCCAGGGATGTGCAGGTTAGGGTGGATTGGCCATGGGAAATTGTCCCATAGTGCCCAGGGATGTGCAGGTTAGGGTGGTTGGCCATGGGAAATTGTCCCATAGTGCCCAGGGATGTGCAGGTTAGGGTGGATTGGCCATGGGAAATTGTCCCATAGTGCCCAGGGATGTGCAGGTTAGGGTGGATTGGCCATGGGAAATTGTCCCATAGTGCCCAGGGATGTGCAGGTTAGGGTGGATTGGCCATGGGAAATTGTCCCATAGTGCCCAGGGATGTGCAGGTTAGGGTGGATTGGCCATGGGAAATTGTCCCATAGTGCCCAGGGATGTGCAGGTTAGGGTGGATTGGCCATGGGAAATTGTCCCATAGTGCCCAGGGATGTGCAGGTTAGGGTGGGTTGGCCATGGGAAATTGTCCCATAGTGTCCAGGGATGTGCAGGTTAGGGTGGGTTGGCCATGGGAAATTGTCCCATAGTGTCCAGGGATGTGCAGGTTAGGGTGGATTGGCCATGGGAAATTGTCCCATAGTGCCCAGGGATGTGCAGGTTAGGGTGGATTGGCCATGGGAAATTGTCCCATAGTGCCCAGGGATGTGCAGGTTAGGGTGGGTTGGCCATGGGAAATTGTCCCATAGTGCCCAGGGATGTGCAGGTTAGGGTGGATTGGCCATGGGAAATTGTCCCATAGTGTCCAGGGATGTGCAGGTTAGGGTGGATTGGCCATGGGAAATTGTCCCATAGTGCCCAGGGATGTGCAGGTTAGGGTGGATTGGCCATGGGAAATTGTCCCATAGTGTCCAGGGATGTGCAGGTTAGGGTGGATTGGCCATGGGAAATTGTCCCATAGTGCCCAGGGATGTGCAGGTTAGGGTGGATTGGCCATGGGAAATTGTCCCATAGTGCCCAGGGATGTGCAGTTTAGGGGGGATTGGCCATGGGAAATTGTCCCATAGTGCCCAGGGATGTGCAGGTTAGGGTGGATTGGCCATGGGAAATTGTCCCATAGTGTCCAGGGATGTGCAGGTTAGGGTGGATTGGCCATGGGAAATTGTCCCATAGTGCCCAGGGATGTGCAGGTTAGGGTGGATTGGCCATGGGAAATTGTCCCATAGTGCCCAGGGATGTGCAGGTTAGGGTGGTTGGCCATGGGAAATTGTCCCATAGTGCCCAGGGATGTACAGGTTAGGGTGGATTGGCCATGGGAAATTGTCCCATAGTGCCCAGGGATGTGCAGGTTAGGGTGGATTGGCCATGGGAAATTGTCCCATAGTGCCAGGGATGTGCAGGTTAGGGTGGATTGGCCATGGGAAATTGTCCCATAGTGCCCAGGGATGTGCAGGTTAGGGTGGATTGGCCATGGGGAATTGTCCCATAGTGCCCAGGGATGTGCAGGTTAGGGTGGATCGGCCATGGGAAATTGTCCCATAGTGCCCAGGGATGTGCAGGTTAGGGTAGGTCGGCCATGGGAAATTGTCCCATAGTGCCCAGGGGTGTGCAGGTTAGGGTGGATTGGCCATGGGAAATTGTTCCATAGTGCCCAGGGATGTGCAGGTTAGGGTGGATTGGCCATGGGAAATTGTCCCATAGTGCCCAGGGATGTGCAGGTTAGGGTGGATTGGCCATGGGAAATTGTCCCATAGTGCCCAGGGATGTGCAGGTTAGGGTGGATTGGCCATGGGAAATTGTCCCATAGTGCCCAGGGATGTGCAGGTTAGGGTGGATTGGCCATGGGAAATTGTCCCATAGTGCCCAGGGATGTGCAGGTTAGGGTGGATGGCCATGGGAAATTGTCCCATAGTGTCCAGGGATGTGCAGGTTAGGGTGGATTGGCCATGGGAAATTGTCCCATAGTGCCCAGGGATGTGCAGGTTAGGGTGGATTGGCCATGGGAAATTGTCCCATAGTGCCCAGGGATGTGCAGGTTAGGGGGATTGGCCATGGGAAATTGTCCCATAGTGTCCAGGGATGTGCAGGTTAGGGTGGATTGGCCATGGGAAATTGTCCCATAGTGCCCAGGGATGTGCAGGTTAGGGTGGATTGGCCATGGGAAATTGTCCCATAGTGCCAGGGATGTGCAGGTTAGGGTGGATTGGCCATGGGAAATTGTCCCATAGTGCCCAGGGATGTGCAGGTTAGGGTGGATTGGCCATGGGAAATTGTCCCATAGTGCCCAGGGATGTGCAGGTTAGGGTGGATTGGCCATGGGAAATTGTCCCATAGTGCCCAGGGATGTGCAGGTTAGGGTGGATTGGCCATGGGAAATTGTCCCATAGTGTCCAGGGATGTGCAGGTTAGGGTGGGTCACCCATGGGAAATTGTCCCATAGTGCCCAGGGATGTGCAGGTTAGGGTGGATTGGCCATGGGGAATTTCCCATAGTGCCCAGGGATGTGCAGGTTAGGGTGGGTTGGCCATGGGAAATTGTCCCATAGTGCCCAGGGATGTGCAGGTTAGGGTGGATTGGCCATGGGAAATTGTCCCATAGTGCCCAGGGATGTGCAGGTTAGGGTGGATTGGCCATGGGAAATTGTCCCATAGTGCCCAGGGATGTGCAGGTTAGGGTGGATTGGCCATGGGGAATTGTCCCATAGTGCCCAGGGATGTGCAGGTTAGGGTGGATTGGCCATGGGAAATTGTCCCATAGTGCCCAGGGATGTGCAGGTTAGGGTGGATTGGCCATGGGAAATTGTCCCATAGTGTCCAGGGATGTACAGGTTAGGGTGGGTTGGCCATGGGAAATTGTCCCATAGTGCCCAGGGATGTGCAGGTTAGGGTGGTTGGCCATGGGAAATTGTCCCATAGTGCCCAGGGATGTACAGGTTAGGGTGGATTGGCCATGGGAAATTGTCCCATAGTGCCCAGGGATGTGCAGGTTAGGGTGGATTGGCCATGGGAAATTGTCCCATAGTGCCAGGGATGTGCAGGTTAGGGTGGATTGGCCATGGGAAATTGTCCCATAGTGCCCAGGGATGTGCAGGTTAGGGTGGATTGGCCATGGGAAATTGTCCCATAGTGCCCAGGGATGTGCAGGTTAGGGTGGATCGGCCATGGGAAATTGTCCCATAGTGCCCAGGGATGTGCAGGTTAGGGTGGTTGGCCATGGGAAATTGTCCCATAGTGCCCAGGGATGTGCAGGTTAGGGTGGATTGGCCATGGGAAATTGTCCCATAGTGCCCAGGGATGTGCAGGTTAGGGTGGATTGGCCATGGGAAATTGTCCCATAGTGCCCAGGGATGTGCAGGTTAGGGTGGATTGGCCATGGGAAATTGTCCCATAGTGCCCAGGGATGTGCAGGTTAGGGTGGATTGGCCATGGGAAATTGTCCCATAGTGCCCAGGGATGTGCAGGTTAGGGTGGATTGGCCATGGGAAATTGTCCCATAGTGCCCAGGGATGTGCAGGTTAGGGTGGGTTGGCCATGGGAAATTGTCCCATAGTGCCCAGGGATGTGCAGGTTAGGGTGGATTGGCCATGGGAAATTGTCCCATAGTGTCCAGGGATGTGCAGGTTAGGGTGGATTGGCCATGGGAAATTGTCCCATAGTGCCCAGGGATGTGCAGGTTAGGGTGGATTGGCCATGGGAAATTGTCCCATAGTGCCCAGGGATGTGCAGGTTAGGGTGGATTGGCCATGGGAAATTGTCCCATAGTGCCCAGGGATGTGCAGGTTAGGGTGGATTGGCCATGGGAAATTGTCCCATAGTGTCCAGGGATGTGCAGGTTAGGGTGGATTGGCCATGGGAAATTGTCCCATAGTGCCCAGGGATGTGCAGGTTAGGGTGGATTGGCCATGGGAAATTGTCCCATAGTGTCCAGGGATGTGCAGGTTAGGGTGGATTGGCCATGGGAAATTGTCCCATAGTGCCCAGGGATGTGCAGGTTAGGGTGGATTGGCCATGGGAAATTGTCCCATAGTGCCCAGGGATGTGCAGGTTAGGGGGGATTGGCCATGGGAAATTGTCCCATAGTGCCCAGGGATGTGCAGGTTAGGGTGGATTGGCCATGGGAAATTGTCCCATAGTGTCCAGGGATGTGCAGGTTAGGGTGGATTGGCCATGGGAAATTGTCCCATAGTGCCCAGGGATGTGCAGGTTAGGGTGGATTGGCCATGGGAAATTGTCCCATAGTGCCCAGGGATGTGCAGGTTAGGGTGGTTGGCCATGGGAAATTGTCCCATAGTGCCCAGGGATGTGCAGGTTAGGGTGGATTGGCCATGGGAAATTGTCCCATAGTGCCCAGGGATGTGCAGGTTAGGGTGGATTGGCCATGGGAAATTGTCCCATAGTGCCAGGGATGTGCAGGTTAGGGTGGATTGGCCATGGGAAATTGTCCCATAGTGCCCAGGGATGTGCAGGTTAGGGTGGATTGGCCATGGGAAATTGTCCCATAGTGCCCAGGGATGTGCAGGTTAGGGTGGATTGGCCATGGGAAATTGTCCCATAGTGCCCAGGGATGTGCAGGTTAGGGTGGATTGGCCATGGGAAATTGTCCCATAGTGCCCAGGGATGTGCAGGTTAGGGTGGATTGGCCATGGGAAATTGTCCCATAGTGCCCAGGGATGTGCAGGTTAGGGTGGATTGGCCATGGGAAATTGTCCCATAGTGCCCAGGGATGTGCAGGTTAGGGTGGATTGGCCATGGGAAATTGTCCCATAGTGCCCAGGGATGTGCAGGTTAGGGTGGATTGGCCATGGGAAATTGTCCCATAGTGCCCAGGGATGTGCAGGTTAGGGTGGATTGGCCATGGGAAATTGTCCCATAGTGCCAGGGATGTGCAGGTTAGGGTGGATTGGCCATGGGAAATTGTCCCATAGTGTCCAGGGATGTGCAGGTTAGGGTGGATTGGCCATGGGAAATTGTCCCATAGTGCCCAGGGATGTGCAGGTTAGGGTGGATTGGCCATGGGAAATTGTCCCATAGTGCCCAGGGATGTGCAGGTTAGGGTGGATTGGCCATGGGAAATTGTCCCATAGTGCCCAGGGATGTGCAGGTTAGGGTGGATTGGCCATGGGAAATTGTCCCATAGTGTCCAGGGATGTGCAGGTTAGGGTGGATTGGCCATGGGAAATTGTCCCATAGTGCCCAGGGATGTGCAGGTTAGGGTGGATTGGCCATGGGAAATTGTCCCATAGTGCCCAGGGATGTGCAGGTTAGGGTGGATTGGCCATGGGAAATTGTCCCATAGTGCCCAGGGATGTGCAGGTTAGGGTGGATTGGCCATGGGAAATTGTCCCATAGTGCCCAGGGATGTGCAGGTTAGGGTGGATTGGCCATGGGAAATTGTCCCATAGTGTCCAGGGATGTGCAGGTTAGGGTGGATTGGCCATGGGAAATTGTCCCATAGTGCCCAGGGATGTGCAGGTTAGGGTGGATTGGCCATGGGAAATTGTCCCATAGTGTCAGGGATGTGCAGGTTAGGGTGGGTTGGCCATGGGAAATTGTCCCATAGTGTCCAGGGATGTGCAGGTTAGGGTGGTTGGCCATGGGAAATTGTCCCATAGTGCCCAGGGATGTGCAGGTTAGGGTGGATTGGCCATGGGAAATTGTCCCATAGTGCCCAGGGATGTGCAGGTTAGGGTGGATTGGCCATGGGAAATTGTCCCATAGTGCCCAGGGATGTGCAGGTTAGGGTGGATTGGCCATGGGAAATTGTCCCATAGTGCCCAGGGATGTGCAGGTTAGGGTGGATTGGCCATGGGAAATTGTCCCATAGTGCCCAGGGATGTGCAGGTTAGGGTGGATTGGCCATGGGAAATTGTCCCATAGTGCCCAGGGATGTGCAGGTTAGGGTGGATTGGCCATGGGAAATTGTCCCATAGTGCCCAGGGATGTGCAGGTTAGGGTGGATTGGCCATGGGAAATTGTCCCATAGTGCCAGGGATGTGCAGGTTAGGGTGGATTGGCCATGGGAAATTGTCCCATAGTGTCCAGGGATGTGCAGGTTAGGGTGGATTGGCCATGGGAAATTGTCCCATAGTGCCCAGGGATGTGCAGGTTAGGGTGGATTGGCCATGGGAAATTGTCCCATAGTGCCCAGGGATGTGCAGGTTAGGGTGGATTGGCCATGGGAAATTGTCCCATAGTGCCCAGGGATGTGCAGGTTAGGGTGGATTGGCCATGGGAAATTGTCCCATAGTGCCCAGGGATGTGCAGGTTAGGGTGGATTGGCCATGGGAAATTGTCCCATAGTGCCCAGGGATGTGCAGGTTAGGGTGGATTGGCCATGGGAAATTGTCCCATAGTGCCCAGGGATGTGCAGGTTAGGGTGGATTGGCCATGGGAAATTGTCCCATAGTGCCCAGGGATGTGCAGGTTAGGGTGGATTGGCCATGGGAAATTGTCCCATAGTGCCCAGGGATGTGCAGGTTAGGGTGGATTGGCCATGGGAAATTGTCCCATAGTGCCCAGGGATGTGCAGGTTAGGGTGGATTGGCCATGGGAAATTGTCCCATAGTGTCCAGGGATGTGCAGGTTAGGGTGGATTGGCCATGGGAAATTGTCCCATAGTGCCCAGGGATGTGCAGGTTAGGGTGGATTGGCCATGGGAAATTGTCCCATAGTGCCCAGGGATGTGCAGGTTAGGGTGGATTGGCCATGGGAAATTGTCCCATAGTGCCCAGGGATGTGCAGGTTAGGGTGGATTGGCCATGGGAAATTGTCCCATAGTGTCCAGGGATGTGCAGGTTAGGGTGGATTGGCCATGGGAAATTGTCCCATAGTGCCCAGGGATGTGCAGGTTAGGGTGGATTGGCCATGGGAAATTGTCCCATAGTGCCCAGGGATGTGCAGGTTAGGGTGGATTGGCCATGGGAAATTGTCCCATAGTGCCCAGGGATGTGCAGGTTAGGGTGGATTGGCCATGGGAAATTGTCCCATAGTGTCCAGGGATGTGCAGGTTAGGGTGGATTGGCCATGGGAAATTGTCCCATAGTGTCCAGGGATGTGCAGGTTAGGGTGGATTGGCCATGGGAAATTGTCCCATAGTGTCCAGGGATGTGCAGGTTAGGGTGGATTGGCCATGGGAAATTGTCCCATAGTGCCAGGGATGTGCAGGTTAGGGTGGATTGGCCATGGGAAATTGTCCCATAGTGCCCAGGGATGTGCAGGTTAGGGTGGATTGGCCATGGGAAATTGTCCCATAGTGTCCAGGGATGTGCAGGTTAGGGTGGATTGGCCATGGGAAATTGTCCCATAGTGTCCAGGGATGTGCAGGTTAGGGTGGATTGGCCATGGGAAATTGTCCCATAGTGCCCAGGGATGTGCAGGTTAGGGTGGGTTGGCCATGGGAAATTGTCCCATAGTGCCAGGGATGTGCAGGTTAGGGTGGATTGGCCATGGGAAATTGTCCCATAGTGCCCAGGGATGTGCAGGTTAGGGTGGGTTGGCCATGGGAAATTGTCCCATAGTGCCCAGGGATGTGCAGGTTAGGGTGGATTGGCCATGGGAAATTGTCCCATAGTGTCCAGGGATGTGCAGGTTAGGGTGGATTGGCCATGGGAAATTGTCCCATAGTGCCCAGGGATGTGCAGGTTAGGGTGGATTGGCCATGGGAAATTGTCCCATAGTGCCCAGGGATGTGCAGGTTAGGGTGGATTGGCCATGGGAAATTGTCCCATAGTGCCCAGGGATGTGCAGGTTAGGGTGGATTGGCCATGGGAAATTGTCCCATAGTGCCCAGGGATGTGCAGGTTAGGGTAGGTCGGCCATGGGAAATTGTCCATAGTGCCCAGGGATGTGCAGGTTAGGGTGGATTGGCCATGGGAAATTGTCCCATAGTGCCCAGGGATGTGCAGGTTAGGGTGGATTGGCCATGGGAAATTGTCCCATAGTGCCCAGGGATGTGCAGGTTAGGGTGGATTGGCCATGGGAAATTGTCCCATAGTGTCCAGGGATGTGCAGGTTAGGGTGGGTTGGCCATGGGAAATTGTCCCATAGTGTCCAGGGATGTGCAGGTTAGGGTGGATTGGCCATGGGAAATTGTCCCATAGTGTCCAGGGATGTGCAGGTTAGGGTGGGTTGGCCATGGGAAATTGTCCCATAGTGCCCAGGGATGTGCAGGTTAGGGTGGATTGGCCATGGGAAATTGTCCCATAGTGCCCAGGGATGTGCAGGTTAGGGTGGATTGGCCATGGGAAATTGTCCCATAGTGTCCAGGGATGTGCAGGTTAGGGTGGATTGGCCATGGGAAATTGTCCCATAGTGTCCAGGGATGTGCAGGTTAGGGTGGATTGGCCATGGGAAATTGTCCCATAGTGCCCAGGGATGTGCAGGTTAGGGTGGATTGGCCATGGGAAATTGTCCCATAGTGTCCAGGGATGTGCAGGTTAGGGTGGATTGGCCATGGGAAATTGTCCCATAGTGTCCAGGGATGTGCAGGTTAGGGTGGATTGGCCATGGGAAATTGTCCCATAGTGCCCAGGGATGTGCAGGTTAGGGTGGATTGGCCATGGGAAATTGTCCCATAGTGCCAGGGATGTGCAGGTTAGGGTGGGATTGGCCATGGGAAATTGTCCCATAGTGCCCAGGGATGTGCAGGTTAGGGTGGATTGGCCATGGGAAATTGTCCCATAGTGCCCAGGGATGTGCAGGTTAGGGTGGGTTGGCCATGGAAATTGTCCCATAGTGCCCAGGGATGTGCAGGTTAGGGTGGGTGGCCATGGGAAATTGTCCCATAGTGTCCAGGGATGTGCAGGTTAGGGTGGATTGGCCATGGGAAATTGTCCCATAGTGTCCAGGGATGTGCAGGTTAGGGGGGATTGGCCATGGGAAATTGTCCCATAGTGCCCAGGGATGTGCAGGTTAGGGTGGGTTGGCCATGGGAAATTGTCCCATAGTGCCCAGGGATGTGCAGGTTAGGGTGGATTGGCCATGGGAAATTGTCCCATAGTGCCCAGGGATGTGCAGGTTAGGGTGGATTGGCCATGGGAAATTGTCCCATAGTGCCCAGGGATGTGCAGGTTAGGGTGGGTTGGCCATGGGAAATTGTCCCATAGTGCCCAGGGATGTGCAGGTTAGGGTGGATTGGCCATGGGAAATTGTCCCATAGTGTCCAGGGATGTGCAGGTTAGGGTGGATTGGCCATGGGAATTGTCCCATAGTGCCCAGGGATGTGCAGGTTAGGGTGGATTGGCCATGGGAAATTGTCCCATAGTGCCCAGGGATGTGCAGGTTAGGGTGGATTGGCCATGGGAAATTGTCCCATAGTGCCCAGGGATGTGCAGGTTAGGGTGGATTGGCCATGGGAAATTGTCCCATAGTGCCCAGGGATGTGCAGGTTAGGGTGGATTGGCCATGGGAAATTGTCCCATAGTGCCCAGGGATGTGCAGGTTAGGGTGGATTGGCCATGGGAAATTGTCCCATAGTGCCCAGGGATGTGCAGGTTAGGGTGGATTGGCCATGGGAAATTGTCCCATAGTGTCCAGGGATGTGCAGGTTAGGGTGGATTGGCCATGGGAAATTGTCCCATAGTGCCCAGGGATGTGCAGGTTAGGGTGGGTTGGCCATGGGAAATTGTCCCATAGTGTCCAGGGATGTGCAGGTTAGGGTGGATTGGCCATGGGAAATTGTCCCATAGTGTCCAGGGATGTGCAGGTTAGGGTGGATTGGCCATGGGAAATTGTCCCATAGTGTCCAGGGATGTGCAGGTTAGGGTGGATTGGCCATGGGAAATTGTCCCATAGTGTCCAGGGATGTGCAGGTTAGGGTGGATTGGCCATGGGAAATTGTCCCATAGTGCCCAGGGATGTGCAGGTTAGGGTGGATCGGCCATGGGAAATTGTCCCATAGTGTCCAGGGATGTGCAGGTTAGGGTGGGTTGGCCATGGGGAATTGTCCCATAGTGTCCAGGGATGTGCAGGTTAGGGTGGGTTGGCCATGGGAAATTGTCCCATAGTGTCCAGGGATGTGCAGGTTAGGGTGGATTGGCCATGGGAAATTGTCCCATAGTGCCCAGGGATGTGCAGGTTAGGGTGGATTGGCCATGGGAAATTGTCCCATAGTGCCCAGGGATGTGCAGGTTAGGGTGGATTGGCCATGGGAAATTGTCCCATAGTGTCCAGGGATGTGCAGGTTAGGGTGGGTTGGCCATGGGAAATTGTCCCATAGTGTCCAGGGATGTGCAGGTTAGGGTGGATTGGCCATGGGAAATTGTCCCATAGTGCCCAGGGATGTGCAGGTTAGGGTGGATTGGCCATGGGAAATTGTCCCATAGTGCCCAGGGATGTGCAGGTTAGGGTGGATTGGCCATGGGAAATTGTCCCATAGTGCCCAGGGATGTGCAGGTTAGGGTGGATTGGCCATGGGAAATTGTCCCATAGTGCCCAGGGATGTGCAGGTTAGGGTGGATTGGCCATGGGAAATTGTCCCATAGTGCCCAGGGATGTGCAGGTTAGGGTGGATTGGCCATGGGAAATTGTCCCATAGTGCCCAGGGATGTGCAGGTTAGGGTGGATTGGCCATGGGAAATTGTCCCATAGTGCCCAGGGATGTGCAGGTTAGGGTGGATTGGCCATGGGAAATTGTCCCATAGTGCCCAGGGATGTGCAGGTTAGGGTGGATTGGCCATGGGAAATTGTCCCATAGTGTCCAGGGATGTGCAGGTTAGGGTGGGTTGGCCATGGGAAATTGTCCCATAGTGTCCAGGGATGTGCAGGTTAGGGTGGATGGCCATGGGAAATTGTCCCATAGTGCCCAGGGATGTGCAGGTTAGGGTGGGTTGGCCATGGGAAATTGTCCCATAGTGTCCAGGGATGTGCAGGTTAGGGTGGATTGGCCATGGGAAATTGTCCCATAGTGCCCAGGGATGTGCAGGTTAGGGTGGATTGGCCATGGGAAATTGTCCCATAGTGCCCAGGGATGTGCAGGTTAGGGTGGATTGGCCATGGGAAATTGTCCCATAGTGCCCAGGGATGTGCAGGTTAGGGTGGATTGGCCATGGGAAATTGTCCCATAGTGCCCAGGGATGTGCAGGTTAGGGTGGATTGGCCATGGGAAATTGTCCCATAGTGCCCAGGGATGTGCAGGTTAGGGTGGATTGGCCATGGGAAATTGTCCCATAGTGCCCAGGGATGTGCAGGTTAGGGTGGATTGGCCATGGGAAATTGTCCCATAGTGTCCAGGGATGTGCAGGTTAGGGTGGATTGGCCATGGGAAATTGTCCCATAGTGCCAGGGATGTGCAGGTTAGGGTGGATTGGCCATGGGAAATTGTCCCATAGTGCCCAGGGATGTGCAGGTTAGGGTGGATTGGCCATGGGAAATTGTCCCATAGTGCCCAGGGATGTGCAGGTTAGGGTGGATTGGCCATGGGAAATTGTCCCATAGTGTCCAGGGATGTGCAGGTTAGGGTGGATTGGCCATGGGAAATTGTCCCATAGTGCCCAGGGATGTGCAGGTTAGGGTGGATTGGCCATGGGAAATTGTCCCATAGTGTCCAGGGATGTGCAGGTTAGGGTGGATTGGCCATGGGAAATTGTCCCATAGTGCCCAGGGATGTGCAGGTTAGGGTGGATTGGCCATGGGAAATTGTCCCATAGTGTCCAGGGATGTGCAGGTTAGGGTGGATTGGCCATGGGAAATTGTCCCATAGTGCCCAGGGATGTGCAGGTTAGGGTGGGTTGGCCATGGGAAATTGTCCCATAGTGCCCAGGGATGTGCAGGTTAGGGTGGATTGGCCATGGGAAATTGTCCCATAGTGTCCAGGGATGTGCAGGTTAGGGTGGATTGGCCATGGGAAATTGTCCCATAGTGCCCAGGGATGTGCAGGTTAGGGTGGATTGGCCATGGGAAATTGTCCCATAGTGCCCAGGGATGTGCAGGTTAGGGTGGATTGGCCATGGGAAATTGTCCCATAGTGCCCAGGGATGTGCAGGTTAGGGTGGATTGGCCATGGGAAATTGTCCCATAGTGCCCAGGGATGTGCAGGTTAGGGTGGATTGGCCATGGGAAATTGTCCCATAGTGCCCAGGGATGTGCAGGTTAGGGTGGATTGGCCATGGGAAATTGTCCCATAGTGCCCAGGGATGTGCAGGTTAGGGTGGATTGGCCATGGGAAATTGTCCCATAGTGTCCAGGGATGTGCAGGTTAGGGTGGATTGGCCATGGGAAATTGTCCCATAGTGCCCAGGGATGTGCAGGTTAGGGTGGATTGGCCATGGGAAATTGTCCCATAGTGCCCAGGGATGTGCAGGTTAGGGTGGATTGGCCATGGGAAATTGTCCCATAGTGCCCAGGGATGTGCAGGTTAGGGTGGATTGGCCATGGGAAATTGTCCCATAGTGCCCAGGGATGTGCAGGTTAGGGTGGATTGGCCATGGGAAATTGTCCCATAGTGCCCAGGGATGTGCAGGTTAGGGTGGATTGGCCATGGGAAATTGTCCCATAGTGCCCAGGGATGTGCAGGTTAGGGTGGATTGGCCATGGGAAATTGTCCCATAGTGTCCAGGGATGTGCAGGTTAGGGTGGATTGGCCATGGGAAATTGTCCCATAGTGCCCAGGGATGTGCAGGTTAGGGTGGTTGGCCATGGGAAATTGTCCCATAGTGTCCAGGGATGTGCAGGTTAGGGTGGATTGGCCATGGGAAATTGTCCCATAGTGCCAGGGATGTGCAGGTTAGGGTGGATTGGCCATGGGAAATTGTCCCATAGTGCCCAGGGATGTGCAGGTTAGGGTGGATTGGCCATGGGAAATTGTCCCATAGTGCCCAGGGATGTGCAGGTTAGGGTGGATTGGCCATGGGAAATTGTCCCATAGTGCCCAGGGATGTGCAGGTTAGGGTGGATTGGCCATGGGAAATTGTCCCATAGTGCCCAGGGATGTGCAGGTTAGGGTGGATTGGCCATGGGAAATTGTCCCATAGTGTCCAGGGATGTGCAGGTTAGGGTGGATTGGCCATGGGAAATTGTCCCATAGTGTCCAGGGATGTGCAGGTTAGGGTGGATTGGCCATGGGAAATTGTCCCATAGTGCCCAGGGATGTGCAGGTTAGGGTGGATTGGCCATGGGAAATTGTCCCATAGTGTCCAGGGATGTGCAGGTTAGGGTGGATTGGCCATGGGAAATTGTCCCATAGTGTCCAGGGATGTGCAGGTTAGGGTGGATTGGCCATGGGAAATTGTCCCATAGTGCCCAGGGATGTGCAGGTTAGGGTGGATTGGCCATGGGAAATTGTCCCATAGTGTCCAGGGATGTGCAGGTTAGGGTGGATTGGCCATGGGAAATTGTCCCATAGTGCCAGGGATGTGCAGGTTAGGGTGGATTGGCCATGGGAAATTGTCCCATAGTGCCCAGGGATGTGCAGGTTAGGGTGGATTGGCCATGGGAAATTGTCCCATAGTGCCCAGGGATGTGCAGGTTAGGGTGGATTGGCCATGGGAAATTGTCCCATAGTGCCCAGGGATGTGCAGGTTAGGGTGGATTGGCCATGGGAAATTGTCCCATAGTGTCCAGGGATGTGCAGGTTAGGGTGGATTGGCCATGGGAAATTGTCCCATAGTGTCCAGGGATGTGCAGGTTAGGGTGGATTGGCCATGGGAAATTGTCCCATAGTGCCCAGGGATGTGCAGGTTAGGGTGGATTGGCCATGGGAAATTGTCCCATAGTGCCCAGGGATGTGCAGGTTAGGGTGGATTGGCCATGGGAAATTGTCCCATAGTGCCCAGGGATGTGCAGGTTAGGGTGGATTGGCCATGGGAAATTGTCCCATAGTGCCCAGGGATGTGCAGGTTAGGGTGGATTGGCCATGGGAAATTGTCCCATAGTGCCCAGGGATGTGCAGGTTAGGGTGGATTGGCCATGGGAAATTGTCCCATAGTGCCCAGGGATGTGCAGGTTAGGGTGGATTGGCCATGGGAAATTGTCCCATAGTGCCCAGGGATGTGCAGGTTAGGGTGGATTGGCCATGGGAAATTGTCCCATAGTGTCCAGGGATGTGCAGGTTAGGGTGGATTGGCCATGGGAAATTGTCCCATAGTGTCCAGGGATGTGCAGGTTAGGGTGGATTGGCCATGGGAAATTGTCCCATAGTGCCCAGGGATGTGCAGGTTAGGGTGGATTGGCCATGGGAAATTGTCCCATAGTGTCCAGGGATGTGCAGGTTAGGGTGGATTGGCCATGGGAAATTGTCCCATAGTGTCCAGGGATGTGCAGGTTAGGGTGGATTGGCCATGGGAAATTGTCCCATAGTGCCCAGGGATGTGCAGGTTAGGGTGGATTGGCCATGGGAAATTGTCCCATAGTGCCCAGGGATGTGCAGGTTAGGGTGGATTGGCCATGGGAAATTGTCCCATAGTGCCCAGGGATGTGCAGTTAGGGTGGATTGGCCATGGGAAATTGTCCCATAGTGCCCAGGGATGTGCAGGTTAGGGTGGATTGGCCATGGGAAATTGTCCCATAGTGCCAGGGATGTGCAGGTTAGGGTGGATTGGCCATGGGAAATTGTCCCATAGTGCCCAGGGATGTGCAGGTTAGGGTGGGTTGGCCATGGGAAATTGTCCCATAGTGTCCAGGGATGTGCAGGTTAGGGTGGATTGGCCATGGGAAATTGTCCCATAGTGCCCAGGATGTGCAGGTTAGGGTGGATTGGCCATGGGAAATTGTCCCATAGTGTCCAGGGATGTGCAGGTTAGGGTGGATTGGCCATGGGAAATTGTCCCATAGTGTCCAGGGATGTGCAGGTTAGGGTGGGTTGGCCATGGGAAATTGTCCCATAGTGCCCAGGGATGTGCAGGTTAGGGTGGATTGGCCATGGGAAATTGTCCCATAGTGTCCAGGGATGTGCAGGTTAGGGTGGGTTGGCCATGGGAAATTGTCCCATAGTGCCAGGGATGTGCAGGTTAGGGTGGATTGGCCATGGGAAATTGTCCCATAGTGCCCAGGGATGTGCAGGTTAGGGTGGATTGGCCATGGGAAATTGTCCCATAGTGCCCAGGGATGTGCAGGTTAGGGTGGATTGGCCATGGGAAATTGTCCCATAGTGCCCAGGGATGTGCAGGTTAGGGTGGATTGGCCATGGGAAATTGTCCCATAGTGTCCAGGGATGTGCAGGTTAGGGTGGATTGGCCATGGGAAATTGTCCCATAGTGTCCAGGGATGTGCAGGTTAGGGTGGATTGGCCATGGGAAATTGTCCCATAGTGCCCAGGGATGTGCAGGTTAGGGTGGATTGGCCATGGGAAATTGTCCCATAGTGCCCAGGGATGTGCAGGTTAGGGTGGATTGGCCATGGGAAATTGTCCCATAGTGCCCAGGGATGTGCAGGTTAGGGTGGATTGGCCATGGGAAATTGTCCCATAGTGTCCAGGGATGTGCAGGTTAGGGTGGATTGGCCATGGGAAATTGTCCCATAGTGCCCAGGGATGTGCAGGTTAGGGTGGATTGGCCATGGGAAATTGTCCCATAGTGCCCAGGGATGTGCAGGTTAGGGTGGATTGGCCATGGGAAATTGTCCCATAGTGCCCAGGGATGTGCAGGTTAGGGTGGATTGGCCATGGGAAATTGTCCCATAGTGCCCAGGGATGTGCAGGTTAGGGTGGATTGGCCATGGGAAATTGTCCCATAGTGTCCAGGGATGTGCAGGTTAGGGTGGGTTGGCCATGGGAAATTGTCCCATAGTGTCCAGGGATGTGCAGGTTAGGGTGGATTGGCCATGGGAAATTGTCCCATAGTGCCCAGGGATGTGCAGGTTAGGGTGGATTGGCCATGGGAAATTGTCCCATAGTGCCCAGGGATGTGCAGGTTAGGGTGGATTGGCCATGGGAAATTGTCCCATAGTGCCCAGGGATGTGCAGGTTAGGGTGGATTGGCCATGGGAAATTGTCCCATAGTGCCCAGGGATGTGCAGGTTAGGGTGGATTGGCCATGGGAAATTGTCCCATAGTGCCCAGGGATGTGCAGGTTAGGGTGGATTGGCCATGGGAAATTGTCCCATAGTGCCCAGGGATGTGCAGGTTAGGGTGGATTGGCCATGGGAAATTGTCCCATAGTGCCCAGGGATGTGCAGGTTAGGGTGGATTGGCCATGGGAAATTGTCCCATAGTGCCCAGGGATGTGCAGGTTAGGGTGGATTGGCCATGGGAAATTGTCCCATAGTGTCCAGGGATGTGCAGGTTAGGGTGGATTGGCCATGGGAAATTGTCCCATAGTGCCCAGGGATGTGCAGGTTAGGGTGGATTGGCCATGGGAAATTGTCCCATAGTGCCCAGGGATGTGCAGGTTAGGGTGGATTGGCCATGGGAAATTGTCCCATAGTGCCCAGGGATGTGCAGGTTAGGGTGGATTGGCCATGGGAAATTGTCCCATAGTGCCCAGGGATGTGCAGGTTAGGGTGGATTGGCCATGGGAAATTGTCCCATAGTGCCCAGGGATGTGCAGGTTAGGGTGGATTGGCCATGGGAAATTGTCCCATAGTGCCCAGGGATGTGCAGGTTAGGGTGGATTGGCCATGGGAAATTGTCCCATAGTGTCCAGGGATGTGCAGGTTAGGGTGGATTGGCCATGGGAAATTGTCCCATAGTGTCCAGGGATGTGCAGGTTAGGGTGGGTTGGCCATGGGAAATTGTCCCATAGTGTCCAGGGATGTGCAGGTTAGGGTGGATTGGCCATGGGAAATTGTCCCATAGTGTCCAGGGATGTGCAGGTTAGGGTGGATTGGCCATGGGAAATTGTCCCATAGTGCCCAGGGATGTGCAGGTTAGGGTGGATTGGCCATGGGAAATTGTCCCATAGTGCCCAGGGATGTGCAGTTAGGGTGGATTGGCCATGGGAAATTGTCCCATAGTGCCCAGGGATGTGCAGGTTAGGGTGGATTGGCCATGGGAAATTGTCCCATAGTGCCCAGGGATGTGCAGGTTAGGGTGGATTGGCCATGGGAAATTGTCCCATAGTGTCCAGGGATGTGCAGGTTAGGGTGGGTTGGCCATGGGAAATTGTCCCATAGTGTCCAGGGATGTGCAGGTTAGGGTGGATTGGCCATGGGAAATTGTCCCATAGTGCCCAGGGATGTGCAGGTTAGGGTGGATTGGCCATGGGAAATTGTCCCATAGTGTCCAGGGATGTGCAGGTTAGGGTGGATTGGCCATGGGAAATTGTCCCATAGTGTCCAGGGATGTGCAGGTTAGGGTGGATTGGCCATGGGAAATTGTCCCATAGTGCCCAGGGATGTGCAGGTTAGGGTGGATTGGCCATGGGAAATTGTCCCATAGTGCCCAGGGATGTGCAGGTTAGGGTGGGTTGGCCATGGGAAATTGTCCCATAGTGCCCAGGGATGTGCAGGTTAGGGTGGATTGGCCATGGGAAATTGTCCCATAGTGCCCAGGGATGTGCAGGTTAGGGTGGATTGGCCATGGGAAATTGTCCCATAGTGCCCAGGGATGTGCAGGTTAGGGTGGATTGGCCATGGGAAATTGTCCCATAGTGCCCAGGGATGTGCAGGTTAGGGTGGATTGGCCATGGGAAATTGTCCCATAGTGTCCAGGGATGTGCAGGTTAGGGTGGGTTGGCCATGGGAAATTGTCCCATAGTGTCCAGGGATGTGCAGGTTAGGGTGGATTGGCCATGGGAAATTGTCCCATAGTGCCAGGGATGTGCAGGTTAGGGTGGGTTGGCCATGGGAAATTGTCCCATAGTGCCCAGGGATGTGCAGGTTAGGGTGGGTTGGCCATGGGGAATTGTCCCATAGTGCCCAGGGATGTGCAGGTTAGGGTGGATTGGCCATGGGAAATTGTCCCATAGTGCCCAGGGATGTGCAGGTTAGGGTGGATTGGCCATGGGAAATTGTCCCATAGTGCCCAGGGATGTGCAGGTTAGGGTGGATTGGCCATGGGAAATTGTCCCATAGTGCCCAGGGATGTGCAGGTTAGGGTGGATTGGCCATGGGAAATTGTCCCATAGTGCCCAGGGATGTGCAGGTTAGGGTGGATTGGCCATGGGAAATTGTCCCATAGTGTCCAGGGATGTGCAGGTTAGGGTGGATTGGCCATGGGAAATTGTCCCATAGTGTCCAGGGATGTGCAGGTTAGGGTGGATTGGCCATGGGAAATTGTCCCATAGTGCCCAGGGATGTGCAGGTTAGGGTGGATTGGCCATGGGAAATTGTCCCATAGTGTCCAGGGATGTGCAGGTTAGGGTGGATTGGCCATGGGAAATTGTCCCATAGTGTCCAGGGATGTGCAGGTTAGGGTGGATTGGCCATGGGAAATTGTCCCATAGTGTCCCAGGGATGTGCAGGTTAGGGTGGATTGGCCATGGGAAATTGTCCCATAGTGCCCAGGGATGTGCAGGTTAGGGTGGATTGGCCATGGGAAATTGTCCCATAGTGCCCAGGGATGTGCAGTTAGGGTGGATTGGCCATGGGAAATTGTCCCATAGTGCCCAGGGATGTGCAGGTTAGGGTGGATTGGCCATGGGAAATTGTCCCATAGTGCCCAGGGATGTGCAGGTTAGGGTGGATTGGCCATGGGAAATTGTCCCATAGTGTCCAGGGATGTGCAGGTTAGGGTGGGTTGGCCATGGGAAATTGTCCCATAGTGTCCAGGGATGTGCAGGTTAGGGTGGGATTGGCCATGGGAAATTGTCCCATAGTGCCCAGGGATGTGCAGGTTAGGGTGGATTGGCCATGGGAAATTGTCCCATAGTGTCCAGGGATGTGCAGGTTAGGGTGGATTGGCCATGGGAAATTGTCCCATAGTGTCCAGGGATGTGCAGGTTAGGGTGGATTGGCCATGGGAAATTGTCCCATAGTGCCCAGGGATGTGCAGGTTAGGGTGGATTGGCCATGGGAAATTGTCCCATAGTGTCCAGGGATGTGCAGGTTAGGGTGGGTTGGCCATGGGAAATTGTCCCATAGTGCCCAGGGATGTGCAGGTTAGGGTGGATTGGCCATGGGAAATTGTCCCATAGTGCCCAGGGATGTGCAGGTTAGGGTGGATTGGCCATGGGAAATTGTCCCATAGTGCCCAGGGATGTGCAGGTTAGGGTGGATTGGCCATGGGAAATTGTCCCATAGTGCCCAGGGATGTGCAGGTTAGGGTGGATTGGCCATGGGAAATTGTCCCATAGTGTCCAGGGATGTGCAGGTTAGGGTGGATTGGCCATGGGAAATTGTCCCATAGTGTCCAGGGATGTGCAGGTTAGGGTGGATTGGCCATGGGAAATTGTCCCATAGTGCCCAGGGATGTGCAGGTTAGGGTGGATTGGCCATGGGAAATTGTCCCATAGTGCCCAGGGATGTGCAGGTTAGGGTGGATTGGCCATGGGAAATTGTCCCATAGTGCCCAGGGATGTGCAGGTTAGGGTGGATTGGCCATGGGAAATTGTCCCATAGTGTCCAGGGATGTGCAGGTTAGGGTGGGTTGGCCATGGGAAATTGTCCCATAGTGCCCAGGGATGTGCAGGTTAGGGTGGATTGGCCATGGGAAATTGTCCCATAGTGCCCAGGGATGTGCAGGTTAGGGTGGATTGGCCATGGGAAATTGTCCCATAGTGCCCAGGGATGTGCAGGTTAGGGTGGATTGGCCATGGGAAATTGTCCCATAGTGCCCAGGGATGTGCAGGTTAGGGTGGATTGGCCATGGGAAATTGTCCCATAGTGTCCAGGGATGTGCAGGTTAGGGTGGGTTGGCCATGGGAAATTGTCCCATAGTGTCCAGGGATGTGCAGGTTAGGGTGGATTGGCCATGGGAAATTGTCCCATAGTGCCCAGGGATGTGCAGGTTAGGGTGGGTTGGCCATGGGGAATTGTCCCATAGTGCCCAGGGATGTGCAGGTTAGGGTGGGTTGGCCATGGGGAATTGTCCCATAGTGCCCAGGGATGTGCAGGTTAGGGTGGATTGGCCATGGGAAATTGTCCCATAGTGCCCAGGGATGTGCAGGTTAGGGTGGATTGGCCATGGGAAATTGTCCCATAGTGCCCAGGGATGTGCAGGTTAGGGTGGATTGGCCATGGGAAATTGTCCCATAGTGCCCAGGGATGTGCAGGTTAGGGTGGATTGGCCATGGGAAATTGTCCCATAGTGCCAGGGATGTGCAGGTTAGGGTGGATTGGCCATGGGAAATTGTCCCATAGTGTCCAGGGATGTGCAGGTTAGGGTGGATTGGCCATGGGAAATTGTCCCATAGTGTCCAGGGATGTGCAGGTTAGGGTGGATTGGCCATGGGAAATTGTCCCATAGTGCCCAGGGATGTGCAGGTTAGGGTGGATTGGCCATGGGAAATTGTCCCATAGTGCCCAGGGATGTGCAGGTTAGGGTGGGTTGGCCATGGGAAATTGTCCCATAGTGCCCAGGGATGTGCAGGTTAGGGTGGATTGGCCATGGGAAATTGTCCCATAGTGTCCAGGGATGTGCAGGTTAGGGTGGATTGGCCATGGGAAATTGTCCCATAGTGCCCAGGGATGTGCAGGTTAGGGTGGATTGGCCATGGGAAATTGTCCCATAGTGCCCAGGGATGTGCAGGTTAGGGTGGATTGGCCATGGGAAATTGTCCCATAGTGCCCAGGGATGTGCAGGTTAGGGTGGATTGGCCATGGGAAATTGTCCCATAGTGCCCAGGGATGTGCAGGTTAGGGTGGATTGGCCATGGGAAATTGTCCCATAGTGCCCAGGGATGTGCAGGTTAGGGTGGATTGGCCATGGGAAATTGTCCCATAGTGCCCAGGGATGTGCAGGTTAGGGTGGATTGGCCATGGGAAATTGTCCCATAGTGTCCAGGGATGTGCAGGTTAGGGTGGATTGGCCATGGGAAATTGTCCCATAGTGCCCAGGGATGTGCAGGTTAGGGTGGATTGGCCATGGGAAATTGTCCCATAGTGTCCAGGGATGTGCAGGTTAGGGTGGATTGGCCATGGGAAATTGTCCCATAGTGTCCAGGGATGTGCAGGTTAGGGTGGATTGGCCATGGGAAATTGTCCCATAGTGTCCAGGGATGTGCAGGTTAGGGTGGGTTGGCCATGGGAAATTGTCCCATAGTGCCCAGGGATGTGCAGGTTAGGGTGGATTGGCCATGGGAAATTGTCCCATAGTGTCCAGGGATGTGCAGGTTAGGGTGGGTTGGCCATGGGAAATTGTCCCATAGTGTCCAGGGATGTGCAGGTTAGGGTGGGTTGGCCATGGGAAATTGTCCCATAGTGTCCAGGGATGTGCAGGTTAGGGTGGATTGGCCATGGGAAATTGTCCCATAGTGCCCAGGGATGTGCAGGTTAGGGTGGATTGGCCATGGGAAATTGTCCCATAGTGCCCAGGGATGTGCAGGTTAGGGTGGATTGGCCATGGGAAATTGTCCCATAGTGTCCAGGGATGTGCAGGTTAGGATGGGTTGGCCATGGGAAATTGTCCCATAGTGTCCAGGGATGTGCAGGTTAGGGTGGGTTGGCCATGGGAAATTGTCCCATAGTGCCCAGGGATGTGCAGGTTAGGGTGGATTGGCCATGGGAAATTGTCCCATAGTGTCCAGGGATGTGCAGGTTAGGGTGGATTGGCCATGGGAAATTGTCCCATAGTGCCCAGGGATGTGCAGGTTAGGGTGGATTGGCCATGGGAAATTGTCCCATAGTGCCCAGGGATGTGCAGGTTAGGGTGGATTGGCCATGGGAAATTGTCCCATAGTGCCCAGGGATGTGCAGGTTAGGGTGGATTGGCCATGGGAAATTGTCCCATAGTGCCCAGGGATGTGCAGGTTAGGGTGGATTGGCCATGGGAAATTGTCCCATAGTGCCAGGGATGTGCAGGTTAGGGTGGATTGGCCATGGGAAATTGTCCCATAGTGCCCAGGGATGTGCAGGTTAGGGTGGATTGGCCATGGGAAATTGTCCCATAGTGTCCAGGGATGTGCAGGTTAGGGTGGATTGGCCATGGGAAATTGTCCCATAGTGCCCAGGGATGTGCAGGTTAGGGTGGATTGGCCATGGGAAATTGTCCCATAGTGCCCAGGGATGTGCAGGTTAGGGTGGATTGGCCATGGGAAATTGTCCCATAGTGCCCAGGGATGTGCAGGTTAGGGTGGATTGGCCATGGGAAATTGTCCCATAGTGCCCAGGGATGTGCAGGTTAGGGTGGATTGGCCATGGGAAATTGTCCCATAGTGCCAGGAATGTGCAGGTTAGGGTGGATTGGCCATGGGAAATTGTCCCATAGTGCCCAGGGATGTGCAGGTTAGGGTGGATTGGCCATGGGAAATTGTCCCATAGTGCCCAGGGATGTGCAGGTTAGGGTGGATTGGCCATGGGAAATTGTCCCATAGTGCCCAGGGATGTGCAGGTTAGGGTGGATTGGCCATGGGAAATTGTCCCATAGTGCCAGGGATGTGCAGGTTAGGGTGGATTGGCCATGGGAAATTGTCCCATAGTGTCCAGGGATGTGCAGGTTAGGGTGGGTTGGCCATGGGAAATTGTCCCATAGTGCCCAGGGATGTGCAGGTTAGGGTGGATTGGCCATGGGAAATTGTCCCATAGTGTCCAGGGATGTGCAGGTTAGGGTGGATTGGCCATGGGAAATTGTCCCATAGTGCCCAGGGATGTGCAGGTTAGGGTGGGTTGGCCATGGGAAATTGTCCCATAGTGTCCAGGGATGTGCAGGTTAGGGTGGATTGGCCATGGGAAATTGTCCCATAGTGCCCAGGGATGTGCAGGTTAGGGTGGATTGGCCATGGGAAATTGTCCCATAGTGTCCAGGGATGTGCAGGTTAGGGTGGATTGGCCATGGGAAATTGTCCCATAGTGCCCAGGGATGTGCAGGTTAGGGTGGTTGGCCATGGGAAATTGTCCCATAGTGTCCAGGGATGTGCAGGTTAGGGTGGATTGGCCATGGGAAATTGTCCCATAGTGTCCAGGGATGTGCAGGTTAGGGTGGATTGGCCATGGGAAATTGTCCCATAGTGCCCAGGGATGTGCAGGTTAGGGTGGATTGGCCATGGGAAATTGTCCCATAGTGTCCAGGGATGTGCAGGTTAGGGTGGGTTGGCCATGGGAAATTGTCCCATAGTGTCCAGGGATGTGCAGGTTAGGGTGGATTGGCCATGGGAAATTGTCCCATAGTGCCCAGGGATGTGCAGGTTAGGGTGGATTGGCCATGGGAAATTGTCCCATAGTGCCCAGGGATGTGCAGGTTAGGGTGGATTGGCCATGGGAAATTGTCCCATAGTGCCCAGGGATGTGCAGGTTAGGGTGGATTGGCCATGGGAAATTGTCCCATAGTGTCCAGGGATGTGCAGGTTAGGGTGGATTGGCCATGGGAAATTGTCCCATAGTGCCCAGGGATGTGCAGGTTAGGGTGGGTTGGCCATGGGAAATTGTCCCATAGTGTCCAGGGATGTGCAGGTTAGGGTGGATTGGCCATGGGAAATTGTCCCATAGTGTCCAGGGATGTGCAGGTTAGGGTGGATTGGCCATGGGAAATTGTCCCATAGTGTCCAGGGATGTGCAGGTTAGGGTGGATTGGCCATGGGAAATTGTCCCATAGTGTCCAGGGATGTGCAGGTTAGGGTGGATGGGCCATGGGAAATTGTCCCATAGTGCCCAGGGATGTGCAGGTTAGGGTGGATTGGCCATGGGAAATTGTCCCATAGTGTCCAGGGATGTGCAGGTTAGGGTGGTTGGCCATGGGAATTGTCCCATAGTGTCCAGGGATGTGCAGGTTAGGGTGGTTGGCCATGGGAAATTGTCCCATAGTGTCCAGGGATGTGCAGGTTAGGGTGGATTGGCCATGGGAAATTGTCCCATAGTGCCCAGGGATGTGCAGGTTAGGGTGGGTTGGCCATGGGAAATTGTCCCATAGTGCCCAGGGATGTGCAGGTTAGGGTGGATTGGCCATGGGAAATTGTCCCATAGTGTCCAGGGATGTGCAGGTTAGGGTGGATTGGCCATGGGAAATTGTCCCATAGTGTCCAGGGATGTGCAGGTTAGGGTGGATTGGCCATGGGAAATTGTCCCATAGTGCCCAGGGATGTGCAGGTTAGGGTGGATTGGCCATGGGAAATTGTCCCATAGTGTCCAGGGATGTGCAGGTTAGGGTGGATTGGCCATGGGAAATTGTCCCATAGTGCCCAGGGATGTGCAGGTTAGGGTGGATTGGCCATGGGAAATTGTCCCATAGTGCCCAGGGATGTGCAGGTTAGGGTGGATTGGCCATGGGAAATTGTCCCATAGTGCCCAGGGATGTGCAGGTTAGGGTGGATTGGCCATGGGAAATTGTCCCATAGTGCCCAGGGATGTGCAGGTTAGGGTGGATTGGCCATGGGAAATTGTCCCATAGTGCCAGGGATGTGCAGGTTAGGGTGGATTGGCCATGGGAAATTGTCCCATAGTGCCAAGGGATGTGCAGGTTAGGGTGGATTGGCCATGGGAAATTGTCCCATAGTGTCCAGGGATGTGCAGGTTAGGGTGGATTGGCCATGGGAAATTGTCCCATAGTGCCCAGGGATGTGCAGGTTAGGGTGGATTGGCCATGGGAAATTGTCCCATAGTGCCCAGGGATGTGCAGGTTAGGGTGGATTGGCCATGGGAAATTGTCCCATAGTGCCCAGGGATGTGCAGGTTAGGGTGGATTGGCCATGGGAAATTGTCCCATAGTGCCCAGGGATGTGCAGGTTAGGGTGGATTGGCCATGGGAAATTGTCCCATAGTGCCAGGGATGTGCAGGTTAGGGTGGATTGGCCATGGGAAATTGTCCCATAGTGCCAGGGATGTGCAGGTTAGGGTGGATTGGCCATGGGAAATTGTCCCATAGTGCCCAGGGATGTGCAGGTTAGGGTGGATTGGCCATGGGAAATTGTCCCATAGTGCCCAGGGATGTGCAGGTTAGGGTGGATTGGCCATGGGAAATTGTCCCATAGTGCCAGGGATGTGCAGGTTAGGGTGGATTGGCCATGGGAAATTGTCCCATAGTGTCCAGGGATGTGCAGGTTAGGGTGGATTGGCCATGGGAAATTGTCCCATAGTGCCCAGGGATGTGCAGGTTAGGGTGGATTGGCCATGGGAAATTGTCCCATAGTGTCCAGGGATGTGCAGGTTAGGGTGGATTGGCCATGGGAAATTGTCCCATAGTGCCCAGGGATGTGCAGGTTAGGGTGGATTGGCCATGGGAAATTGTCCCATAGTGCCCAGGGATGTGCAGGTTAGGGTGGATTGGCCATGGGAAATTGTCCCATAGTGCCCAGGGATGTGCAGGTTAGGGTGGATTGGCCATGGGAAATTGTCCCATAGTGCCCAGGGATGTGCAGGTTAGGGTGGATTGGCCATGGGAAATTGTCCCATAGTGCCCAGGGATGTGCAGGTTAGGGTGGATTGGCCATGGGAAATTGTCCCATAGTGCCAGGGATGTGCAGGTTAGGGTGGATTGGCCATGGGAAATTGTCCCATAGTGTCCAGGGATGTGCAGGTTAGGGTGGATTGGCCATGGGAAATTGTCCCATAGTGTCCAGGGATGTGCAGGTTAGGGTGGATTGGCCATGGGAAATTGTCCCATAGTGCCCAGGGATGTGCAGGTTAGGGTGGATTGGCCATGGGAAATTGTCCCATAGTGTCCAGGGATGTGCAGGTTAGGGTGGATTGGCCATGGGAAATTGTCCCATAGTGCCCAGGGATGTGCAGGTTAGGGTGGATTGGCCATGGGAAATTGTCCCATAGTGCCCAGGGATGTGCAGGTTAGGGTGGATTGGCCATGGGAAATTGTCCCATAGTGCCCAGGGATGTGCAGGTTAGGGTGGATTGGCCATGGGAAATTGTCCCATAGTGTCCAGGGATGTGCAGGTTAGGGTGGATTGGCCATGGGAAATTGTCCCATAGTGCCCAGGGATGTGCAGGTTAGGGTGGATTGGCCATGGGAAATTGTCCCATAGTGCCCAGGGATGTGCAGGTTAGGGTGGATTGGCCATGGGAAATTGTCCCATAGTGCCCAGGGATGTGCAGGTTAGGGTGGATTGGCCATGGGAAATTGTCCCATAGTGTCCAGGGATGTGCAGGTTAGGGTGGATTGGCCATGGGAAATTGTCCCATAGTGCCCAGGGATGTGCAGGTTAGGGTGGATTGGCCATGGGAAATTGTCCCATAGTGTCCAGGGATGTGCAGGTTAGGGTGGATTGGCCATGGGAATTGTCCCATAGTGCCCAGGGATGTGCAGGTTAGGGTGGATTGGCCATGGGAAATTGTCCCATAGTGTCCAGGGATGTGCAGGTTAGGGTGGATTGGCCATGGGAAATTGTCCCATAGTGCCCAGGGATGTGCAGGTTAGGGTGGATTGGCCATGGGAAATTGTCCCATAGTGTCCAGGGATGTGCAGGTTAGGGTGGATTGGCCATGGGAAATTGTCCCATAGTGTCCAGGGATGTGCAGGTTAGGGTGGATTGGCCATGGGAAATTGTCCCATAGTGCCCAGGGATGTGCAGGTTAGGGTGGATTGGCCATGGGAAATTGTCCCATAGTGCCCAGGGATGTGCAGGTTAGGGTGGTTGGCCATGGGAAATTGTCCCATAGTGTCCAGGGATGTGCAGGTTAGGGTGGGTTGGCCATGGGAAATTGTCCCATAGTGTCCAGGGATGTGCAGGTTAGGGTGGATTGGCCATGGGAAATTGTCCCATAGTGCCCAGGGATGTGCAGGTTAGGGTGGTTGGCCATGGGAAATTGTCCCATAGTGCCAGGGATGTGCAGGTTAGGGTGGATTGGCCATGGGAAATTGTCCCATAGTGTCCAGGGATGTGCAGGTTAGGGTGGATTGGCCATGGGAAATTGTCCCATAGTGTCCAGGGATGTGCAGGTTAGGGTGGGTTGGCCATGGGAAATTGTCCCATAGTGCCCAGGGATGTGCAGGTTAGGGTGGATTGGCCATGGGAAATTGTCCCATAGTGTCCAGGGATGTGCAGGTTAGGGTGGATTGGCCATGGGAAATTGTCCCATAGTGCCCAGGGATGTGCAGGTTAGGGTGGATTGGCCATGGGAAATTGTCCCATAGTGCCCAGGGATGTGCAGGTTAGGGTGGATTGGCCATGGGAAATTGTCCCATAGTGCCAGGGATGTGCAGGTTAGGGTGGATTGGCCATGGGAAATTGTCCCATAGTGCCCAGGGATGTGCAGGTTAGGGTGGATTGGCCATGGGAAATTGTCCCATAGTGCCCAGGGATGTGCAGGTTAGGGTGGATTGGCCATGGGAAATTGTCCCATAGTGCCCAGGGATGTGCAGGTTAGGGTGGATTGGCCATGGGAAATTGTCCCATAGTGTCCAGGGATGTGCAGGTTAGGGTGGATTGGCCATGGGAAATTGTCCCATAGTGCCCAGGGATGTGCAGGTTAGGGTGGATTGGCCATGGGAAATTGTCCCATAGTGCCCAGGGATGTGCAGGTTAGGGTGGATTGGCCATGGGAAATTGTCCCATAGTGCCCAGGGATGTGCAGGTTAGGGTGGATTGGCCATGGGAAATTGTCCCATAGTGCCCAGGGATGTGCAGGTTAGGGTGGATTGGCCATGGGAAATTGTCCCATAGTGCCCAGGGATGTGCAGGTTAGGGTGGATTGGCCATGGGAAATTGTCCCATAGTGCCAGGGATGTGCAGGTTAGGGTGGATTGGCCATGGGAAATTGTCCCATAGTGCCCAGGGATGTGCAGGTTAGGGTGGATTGGCCATGGGAAATTGTCCCATAGTGCCCAGGGATGTGCAGGTTAGGGTGGATTGGCCATGGGAAATTGTCCCATAGTGCCCAGGGATGTGCAGGTTAGGGTGGATTGGCCATGGGAAATTGTCCCATAGTGTCCAGGGATGTGCAGGTTAGGGTGGATTGGCCATGGGAAATTGTCCCATAGTGCCCAGGGATGTGCAGGTTAGGGTGGATTGGCCATGGGAAATTGTCCCATAGTGTCCAGGGATGTGCAGGTTAGGGTGGATTGGCCATGGGAAATTGTCCCATAGTGCCCAGGGATGTGCAGGTTAGGGTGGATTGGCCATGGGAAATTGTCCCATAGTGCCCAGGGATGTGCAGGTTAGGGTGGATTGGCCATGGGAAATTGTCCCATAGTGCCCAGGGATGTGCAGGTTAGGGTGGATTGGCCATGGGAAATTGTCCCATAGTGCCCAGGGATGTGCAGGTTAGGGTGGATTGGCCATGGGAAATTGTCCCATAGTGCCCAGGGATGTGCAGGTTAGGGTGGATTGGCCATGGGAAATTGTCCCATAGTGCCCAGGGATGTGCAGGTTAGGGTGGATTGGCCATGGGAAATTGTCCCATAGTGCCCAGGGATGTGCAGGTTAGGGTGGATTGGCCATGGGAAATTGTCCCATAGTGCCCAGGGATGTGCAGGTTAGGGTGGATTGGCCATGGGAAATTGTCCCATAGTGTCCAGGGATGTGCAGGTTAGGGTGGATTGGCCATGGGAAATTGTCCCATAGTGTCCAGGGATGTGCAGGTTAGGGGGATTGGCCATGGGAAATTGTCCCATAGTGCCCAGGGATGTGCAGGTTAGGGTGGATTGGCCATGGGAAATTGTCCCATAGTGTCCAGGGATGTGCAGGTTAGGGTGGATTGGCCATGGGAAATTGTCCCATAGTGCCCAGGGATGTGCAGGTTAGGGTGGATTGGCCATGGGAAATTGTCCCATAGTGCCCAGGGATGTGCAGGTTAGGGTGGATTGGCCATGGGAAATTGTCCCATAGTGCCCAGGGATGTGCAGGTTAGGGTGGATTGGCCATGGGAAATTGTCCCATAGTGTCCAGGGATGTGCAGGTTAGGGTGGATTGGCCATGGGAAATTGTCCCATAGTGCCCAGGGATGTGCAGGTTAGGGTGGATTGGCCATGGGAAATTGTCCCATAGTGCCCAGGGATGTGCAGGTTAGGGTGGATTGGCCATGGGAAATTGTCCCATAGTGCCCAGGGATGTGCAGGTTAGGGTGGATTGGCCATGGGAAATTGTCCCATAGTGCCCAGGGATGTGCAGGTTAGGGTGGATTGGCCATGGGAAATTGTCCCATAGTGCCCAGGGATGTGCAGGTTAGGGTGGATTGGCCATGGGAAATTGTCCCATAGTGCCCAGGGATGTGCAGGTTAGGGTGGATTGGCCATGGGAAATTGTCCCATAGTGTCCAGGGATGTGCAGGTTAGGGTGGATTGGCCATGGGAAATTGTCCCATAGTGCCCAGGGATGTGCAGGTTAGGGTGGGTTGGCCATGGGAAATTGTCCCATAGTGTCCAGGGATGTGCAGGTTAGGGTGGATTGGCCATGGGAAATTGTCCCATAGTGTCCAGGGATGTGCAGGTTAGGGTGGATTGGCCATGGGAAATTGTCCCATAGTGCCCAGGGATGTGCAGGTTAGGGTGGATTGGCCATGGGAAATTGTCCCATAGTGTCCAGGGATGTGCAGGTTAGGGTGGATTGGCCATGGGAAATTGTCCCATAGTGCCCAGGGATGTGCAGGTTAGGGTGGATTGGCCATGGGAAATTGTCCCATAGTGTCCAGGGATGTGCAGGTTAGGGTGGGTTGGCCATGGGAAATTGTCCCATAGTGTCCAGGGATGTGCAGGTTAGGGTGGATTGGCCATGGGAAATTGTCCCATAGTGTCCAGGGATGTGCAGGTTAGGGTGGATTGGCCATGGGAAATTGTCCCATAGTGCCCAGGGATGTGCAGGTTAGGGTGGATTGGCCATGGGAAATTGTCCCATAGTGCCCAGGGATGTGCAGGTTAGGGTGGATTGGCCATGGGAAATTGTCCCATAGTGTCCAGGGATGTGCAGGTTAGGGTGGATTGGCCATGGGAAATTGTCCCATAGTGTCCAGGGATGTGCAGGTTAGGGTGGATTGGCCATGGGAAATTGTCCCATAGTGCCCAGGGATGTGCAGGTTAGGGTGGATTGGCCATGGGAAATTGTCCCATAGTGTCCAGGGATGTGCAGGTTAGGGTGGATTGGCCATGGGAAATTGTCCCATAGTGCCCAGGGATGTGCAGGTTAGGGTGGATTGGCCATGGGAAATTGTCCCATAGTGCCCAGGGATGTGCAGGTTAGGGTGGATTGGCCATGGGAAATTGTCCCATAGTGCCCAGGGATGTGCAGGTTAGGGTGGATTGGCCATGGGAAATTGTCCCATAGTGCCCAGGGATGTGCAGGTTAGGGTGGATTGGCCATGGGAAATTGTCCCATAGTGCCCAGGGATGTGCAGGTTAGGGTGGATTGGCCATGGGAAATTGTCCCATAGTGCCAGGGATGTGCAGGTTAGGGTGGATTGGCCATGGGAAATTGTCCCATAGTGCCCAGGGATGTGCAGGTTAGGGTGGATTGGCCATGGGAAATTGTCCCATAGTGCCCAGGGATGTGCAGGTTAGGGTGGATTGGCCATGGGAAATTGTCCCATAGTGCCAGGGATGTGCAGGTTAGGGTGGATTGGCCATGGGAAATTGTCCCATAGTGTCCAGGGATGTGCAGGTTAGGGTGGGTTGGCCATGGGAAATTGTCCCATAGTGCCCAGGGATGTGCAGGTTAGGGTGGATTGGCCATGGGAAATTGTCCCATAGTGTCCAGGGATGTGCAGGTTAGGGTGGATTGGCCATGGGAAATTGTCCCATAGTGCCCAGGGATGTGCAGGTTAGGGTGGATTGGCCATGGGAAATTGTCCCATAGTGTCCAGGGATGTGCAGGTTAGGGTGGATTGGCCATGGGAAATTGTCCCATAGTGCCCAGGGATGTGCAGGTTAGGGTGGATTGGCCATGGGAAATTGTCCCATAGTGTCCAGGGATGTGCAGGTTAGGGTGGATTGGCCATGGGAAATTGTCCCATAGTGCCCAGGGATGTGCAGGTTAGGGTGGGTTGGCCATGGGAAATTGTCCCATAGTGCCAGGGATGTGCAGGTTAGGGTGGATTGGCCATGGGAAATTGTCCCATAGTGTCCAGGGATGTGCAGGTTAGGGTGGATTGGCCATGGGAAATTGTCCCATAGTGCCCAGGGATGTGCAGGTTAGGGTGGATTGGCCATGGGAAATTGTCCCATAGTGCCCAGGGATGTGCAGGTTAGGGTGGATTGGCCATGGGAAATTGTCCCATAGTGTCCAGGGATGTGCAGGTTAGGGTGGATTGGCCATGGGAAATTGTCCCATAGTGCCCAGGGATGTGCAGGTTAGGGTGGATTGGCCATGGGAAATTGTCCCATAGTGCCCAGGGATGTGCAGGTTAGGGTGGATTGGCCATGGGAAATTGTCCCATAGTGCCCAGGGATGTGCAGGTTAGGGTGGATTGGCCATGGGAAATTGTCCCATAGTGTCCAGGGATGTGCAGGTTAGGGTGGATTGGCCATGGGAAATTGTCCCATAGTGCCCAGGGATGTGCAGGTTAGGGTGGATTGGCCATGGGAAATTGTCCCATAGTGTCCAGGGATGTGCAGGTTAGGGTGGATTGGCCATGGGAAATTGTCCCATAGTGTCCAGGGATGTGCAGGTTAGGGTGGATTGGCCATGGGAAATTGTCCCATAGTGTCCAGGGATGTGCAGGTTAGGGTGGATTGGCCATGGGAAATTGTCCCATAGTGTCCAGGGATGTGCAGGTTAGGGTGGATTGGCCATGGGAAATTGTCCCATAGTGCCCAGGGATGTGCAGGTTAGGGTGGATTGGCCATGGGAAATTGTCCCATAGTGTCCAGGGATGTGCAGGTTAGGGTGGTTGGCCATGGGAAATTGTCCCATAGTGTCCAGGGATGTGCAGGTTAGGGTGGGTTGGCCATGGGAAATTGTCCCATAGTGTCCAGGGATGTGCAGGTTAGGGTGGATTGGCCATGGGAAATTGTCCCATAGTGCCCAGGGATGTGCAGGTTAGGGTGGGTTGGCCATGGGAAATTGTCCCATAGTGCCAGGGATGTGCAGGTTAGGGTGGATTGGCCATGGGAAATTGTCCCATAGTGTCCAGGGATGTGCAGGTTAGGGTGGTTGGCCATGGGAAATTGTCCCATAGTGTCCAGGGATGTGCAGGTTAGGGTGGGTTGGCCATGGGAAATTGTCCCATAGTGCCCAGGGATGTGCAGGTTAGGGTGGATTGGCCATGGGAAATTGTCCCATAGTGTCCAGGGATGTGCAGGTTAGGGTGGATTGGCCATGGGAAATTGTCCCATAGTGCCAGGGATGTGCAGGTTAGGGTGGATTGGCCATGGGAAATTGTCCCATAGTGCCCAGGGATGTGCAGGTTAGGGTGGATTGGCCATGGGAAATTGTCCCATAGTGCCCAGGGATGTGCAGGTTAGGGTGGATTGGCCATGGGAAATTGTCCCATAGTGCCCAGGGATGTGCAGGTTAGGGTGGATTGGCCATGGGAAATTGTCCCATAGTGCCCAGGATGTGCAGGTTAGGGTGGATTGGCCATGGGAAATTGTCCCATAGTGCCAGGGATGTGCAGGTTAGGGTGGATTGGCCATGGGAAATTGTCCCATAGTGCCCAGGGATGTGCAGGTTAGGGTGGATTGGCCATGGGAAATTGTCCCATAGTGCCCAGGGATGTGCAGGTTAGGGTGGATTGGCCATGGGAAATTGTCCCATAGTGCCCAGGGATGTGCAGGTTAGGGTGGATTGGCCATGGGAAATTGTCCCATAGTGTCCAGGGATGTGCAGGTTAGGGTGGGTTGGCCATGGGAAATTGTCCCATAGTGCCCAGGGATGTGCAGGTTAGGGTGGATTGGCCATGGGAAATTGTCCCATAGTGTCCAGGGATGTGCAGGTTAGGGTGGATTGGCCATGGGAAATTGTCCCATAGTGCCCAGGGATGTGCAGGTTAGGGTGGATTGGCCATGGGAAATTGTCCCATAGTGCCCAGGGATGTGCAGGTTAGGGTGGATTGGCCATGGGAAATTGTCCCATAGTGTCCAGGGATGTGCAGGTTAGGGTGGATTGGCCATGGGAAATTGTCCCATAGTGCCCAGGGATGTGCAGGTTAGGGTGGATTGGCCATGGGAAATTGTCCCATAGTGCCCAGGGATGTGCAGGTTAGGGTGGATTGGCCATGGGAAATTGTCCCATAGTGCCCAGGGATGTGCAGGTTAGGGTGGATTGGCCATGGGAAATTGTCCCATAGTGTCCAGGGATGTGCAGGTTAGGGTGGATTGGCCATGGGAAATTGTCCCATAGTGCCCAGGGATGTGCAGGTTAGGGTGGATTGGCCATGGGAAATTGTCCCATAGTGTCCAGGGATGTGCAGGTTAGGGTGGATTGGCCATGGGAAATTGTCCCATAGTGCCCAGGGATGTGCAGGTTAGGGTGGATTGGCCATGGGAAATTGTCCCATAGGTTAGGGTGGATTGGCCATGGGAAATTGTCCCATAGTGCCCAGGGATGTGCAGGTTAGGGTGGATTGGCCATGGGAAATTGTCCCATAGTGTCCAGGGATGTGCAGGTTAGGGTGGATTGGCCATGGGAAATTGTCCCATAGTGCCCAGGGATGTGCAGGTTAGGGTGGATGGCCATGGGAAATTGTCCCATAGTGCCCAGGGATGTGCAGGTTAGGGTGGATTGGCCATGGGAAATTGTCCCATAGTGCCAGGGATGTGCAGGTTAGGGTGGATTGGCCATGGGAAATTGTCCCATAGTGTCCAGGGATGTGCAGGTTAGGGTGGATTGGCCATGGGAAATTGTCCCATAGTGCCCAGGGATGTGCAGGTTAGGGTGGATTGGCCATGGGAAATTGTCCCATAGTGCCCAGGGATGTGCAGGTTAGGGTGGATTGGCCATGGGAAATTGTCCCATAGTGTCCAGGGATGTGCAGGTTAGGGTGGATTGGCCATGGGAAATTGTCCCATAGTGCCCAGGGATGTGCAGGTTAGGGTGGATTGGCCATGGGAAATTGTCCCATAGTGCCAGGGATGTGCAGGTTAGGGTGGATTGGCCATGGGAAATTGTCCCATAGTGCCCAGGGATGTGCAGGTTAGGGTGGATTGGCCATGGGAAATTGTCCCATAGTGCCCAGGGATGTGCAGGTTAGGGTGGATTGGCCATGGGAAATTGTCCCATAGTGCCCAGGGATGTGCAGGTTAGGGTGGATTGGCCATGGGAAATTGTCCCATAGTGCCCAGGGATGTGCAGGTTAGGGTGGATTGGCCATGGGAAATTGTCCCATAGTGTCCAGGGATGTGCAGGTTAGGGTGGATTGGCCATGGGAAATTGTCCCATAGTGCCCAGGGATGTGCAGGTTAGGGTGGGTTGGCCATGGGAAATTGTCCCATAGTGTCCAGGGATGTGCAGGTTAGGGTGGATTGGCCATGGGAAATTGTCCCATAGTGTCCAGGGATGTGCAGGTTAGGGTGGATTGGCCATGGGAAATTGTCCCATAGTGTCCAGGGATGTGCAGGTTAGGGTGGATTGGCCATGGGAAATTGTCCCATAGTGTCCAGGGATGTGCAGGTTAGGGTGGATTGGCCATGGGAAATTGTCCCATAGTGCCCAGGGATGTGCAGGTTAGGGTGGATTGGCCATGGGAAATTGTCCCATAGTGTCCAGGGATGTGCAGGTTAGGGTGGATTGGCCATGGGAAATTGTCCCATAGTGTCCAGGGATGTGCAGGTTAGGGTGGGTTGGCCATGGGAAATTGTCCCATAGTGTCCAGGGATGTGCAGGTTAGGGTGGATTGGCCATGGGAAATTGTCCCATAGTGCCAGGGATGTGCAGGTTAGGGTGGGTTGGCCATGGGAAATTGTCCCATAGTGCCAGGGATGTGCAGGTTAGGGTGGATTGGCCATGGGAAATTGTCCCATAGTGTCCAGGGATGTGCAGGTTAGGGTGGGTTGGCCATGGGAAATTGTCCCATAGTGTCCAGGGATGTGCAGGTTAGGGTGGTTGGCCATGGGAAATTGTCCCATAGTGCCCAGGGATGTGCAGGTTAGGGTGGATTGGCCATGGGAAATTGTCCCATAGTGTCCAGGGATGTGCAGGTTAGGGTGGATTGGCCATGGGAAATTGTCCCATAGTGCCAGGGATGTGCAGGTTAGGGTGGATTGGCCATGGGAAATTGTCCCATAGTGCCCAGGGATGTGCAGGTTAGGGTGGATTGGCCATGGGAAATTGTCCCATAGTGCCCAGGGATGTGCAGGTTAGGGTGGATTGGCCATGGGAAATTGTCCCATAGTGCCCAGGGATGTGCAGGTTAGGGTGGATTGGCCATGGGAAATTGTCCCATAGTGCCAGGGATGTGCAGGTTAGGGTGGATTGGCCATGGGAAATTGTCCCATAGTGCCCAGGGATGTGCAGGTTAGGGTGGATTGGCCATGGGAAATTGTCCCATAGTGCCCAGGGATGTGCAGGTTAGGGTGGATTGGCCATGGGAAATTGTCCCATAGTGCCAGGGATGTGCAGGTTAGGGTGGATTGGCCATGGGAAATTGTCCCATAGTGCCCAGGGATGTGCAGGTTAGGGTGGATTGGCCATGGGAAATTGTCCCATAGTGTCCAGGGATGTGCAGGTTAGGGTGGATTGGCCATGGGAAATTGTCCCATAGTGCCAGGGATGTGCAGGTTAGGGGTGGATTGGCCATGGGAAATTGTCCCATAGTGCCCAGGGATGTGCAGGTTAGGGTGGATTGGCCATGGGAAATTGTCCCATAGTGTCCAGGGATGTGCAGGTTAGGGTGGATTGGCCATGGGAAATTGTCCCATAGTGCCCAGGGATGTGCAGGTGAGGGTGGATTGGCCATGGGAAATTGTCCCATAGTGCCAGGGATGTGCAGGTTAGGGTGGATTGGCCATGGGAAATTGTCCCATAGTGCCAGGGATGTGCAGGTTAGGGTGGATTGGCCATGGGAAATTGTCCCATAGTGTCCAGGGATGTGCAGGTTAGGGTGGGTTGGCCATGGGAAATTGTCCCATAGTGCCCGGGATGTGCAGGTTAGGGTGGATTGGCCATGGGAAATTGTCCCATAGTGTCCAGGGATGTGCAGGTTAGGGTGGATTGGCCATGGGGAATTGTCCCATAGTGCCCAGGATGTGCAGGTTAGGGTGGATTGGCCATGGGAAATTGTCCCATAGTGTCCAGGGATGTGCAGGTTAGGGTGGGTTGGCCATGGGAATTGTCCC